>NW_010181189.1:0-30812 GCF_000695765.1 Mesitornis unicolor
TTTATTTTTATTTTTATTTTTATTTTTATGTGTATGGTATGTGTGTGTAATGTAGCTATGTGTGAGACTTCTTTCCTTACAAAGTCTGCTTCAGCAGAAAATGTAAGTCTGGATGAAAGCTGATCTTTTGCTGCAGGCTTGTGGCAGAACAGCTCTCCTGCAGGACTGGCTGAGGGGTGGCCAGGCAGAGTGACCAGGCAGTGGCCTTGTCTGCTGCTCCATCAGAGGCTCCTCTGACTCTAATGACTGTGTTGGGCCACTTTGACACATGTACCTATGCATGAGCTGCCAATGAAGGGACAGCAGGTCTAAAAATCACTTACTCATTTTCAACCTGTGGTCAAACCACTTGTCTTGTGGTTCTCTCATGATGGTTGAGTGGACATAAGGATTGCACTTCCCAGCTCTCTGTTCTCTCAGGTTCTTATCAGAGTTGCACTCAGAGGTCTCTGATTGGTAGGAGCTTTTTATCTCAGACAGATGGGTTTGCGATGTGGTAAATGAGCTGGACATAACTGTGCTTCCACAGGGCTACAGGGCTTGCCTGTGTCTCTTGAAAGCTTGAGAAGCAGCACAACTGGCCCCAGTATTACTCCTTCATGTCAGATTATCTTTGGCTATTGGCCTCCCAAAAAAGTTCATTTGAAGGTTCCCTGCTCCTTCCCTTTCCCAGTGTCACTTGTGTTCAGGCACCAGCACAAGGATCTGTCCTGGAAATTGTCCTCACAGACCTGGGAGCAAGAGGCCTGCTGCAAAGATGCAACACAGCCCCTGCCCAAGGAGTGCTAGGTTGGGCTTCTCTTCCCCTGCATTTGAAATACTCACTGGAGAGACAGTGGGAAGCTGGTGGCAGCCCTTACACCTGGCAGCACGTTGTGTTTCTGCCTGGCAGAGCGGCTGTGCTTTTATACCCTTCATGAGCTGTCACTCGTGTGGAAGTTCTGGGTTGGTTTCCAGTGTTTCACACCCATCGTGTGAGAGGCAAACTGCTGCTGGCGCGGGCCGCATCCATCTCTGCCCGTACCCCACGGTGTTCAGCACAGCCTCAACCTGCAGAGCAGGCAGCGTGAACTTAATCTTTGCTTTTGGAGCCCAGGTTTGGCTGTGGACCATTACAGTCAGTAGCTCAGAGAGAGACTTTTTTTCCCAGGCAAGAACCCTTCACTCCCAGCAGTTTACATTTCAGCCCTATGGAGCAAAACAAGTTTAACAGCTCGCCTGGTACCCCAGGATGGGAGCTTTTCACCAGTTGTTCATGCTTTGTGTCCTAAGAGCTCTGAAGTTTTGCTGTGTGGAGGCTTATCTGGAGCTGTTGTTCCAATGCTTCTCCCCTTTATAATTTCACAGTTTGCTTTTCAAGCCCTATATAATTCTAATCTGGAACAGGACACTACCTGCCCCTCTCAGGTGTAGAACATCCCTACTGATAATAAAAATCCTTCCCATCAGAACTACAAAACCAGGGAGGTTATATGAAGAAGGAATTGCAGTCTAATGTTAGGATGAAAAAATTTCTTTTGAACATTTGGGGGAAAAAGGGTTTTAGGAAACCTGTCTACTACCAAGAAACAGCTCTACAGAAAATCACATACTTAGCTAGTGCTTGATGAAAGGTATTGTAAATAACACCCCCCAACAAAACAAGAAAGCACAAAAAGAATCCAAACCACTCTTGTGTTTTTCTTTCACAGAGCTATAAGTAATAGGTGGTTCATGAAGTCTTCAGAGAGAGAGAGCTCTTCCAGCTTCCCATGCATAGCACTTCTATTTTTAAATATGCATCTTCCTGCACATACTGTCCTTCATATTATACCTGGGTGTGTTAGAGGTTCACAGGGTTGAATTACCCTGTGATTGCAAGTATGGCAATATCTGCTCAAACAAGACGACAGTTGTGTGTTTGAGCAGAACAACTTATTGTGGTCACTTCTACATCAAGACACAGTATTATTTTCCCTGTGCAAAGTTATTAAGTCAGTTTGTTAGTGCAGGGATGAGAAATGAATATGGGTTAAGAATCTGCACTGATCTTTCATTTTGATCCTAGTTTTACTTTGCTTTTCTAGAGTTTTGTTATTCTGAAATATATATACACACACACACTATTTCTTCTTCTTCTTTTTTTTTACATTCTTGCAATTTAAAAATTACTACGCTATTTGATTTTTTAACATCTTTAGATTCAACCATACCTCTATAAATTTGCTTTGCATGCCCTTAAGCCTACTGCCCTTTGATAACTGGGAAGTGGATTAATTTTCCAGATTCCAGGTGAATTCTGTTCCCTACTTTTTTTTTACCTCTGAGTTTAGGAAGCATCTCTCAAGTGTGCACTCAAGGATGTTGAAAGCTTCTGTTCTGTGCAGTATTTGACAGTGTCTAACTGTGTTGCAAGAATTGTTTATGCTGACTTGTGGCTGTACTTGACAGCTTGCTTGAAGAAGGCAGGTGCTGCATGCACAGGGAGAAAGTTGCCAAATTTTCTTGGGAAAGCATTAATGCTTAAAATAATAAAAAGAAATACTTGTAGCAAGTGAAGGAACTGCTTTACTGGTGAACGAGAAATAAAGCTATGGCATTGCCGAAGAAGGACTTGGATGGAGACCCCAGGTGCCCAGAGGAGCTGTGGAAACAGGATTCATGGCAAAACTCTGAACGTGGGCCTCTGAAAACCCTTCTGCCTGCAGATCTGACAGGCTGTAAAGTCTATTCACTCTCTCTGGCAGGCTTGATACTTTTAAGAGGCTTAGGTAACCCCATGGTTACGGGTATCGGCTGTAACTCAGACTTTAAACATCAGCATGAGGTGACTAAGAAAGACCATCCCAGTTGCAGGATGCAGCACTGCATATTAATGGAGTATTGAGACCTAAAGAGTTCATGAGTTGGGGTTTTGTCGTGTGCTGCTGTGGCAGGACTCTGGCAAGTATGTGCTCAATTTTGGAGGTGGTTTCTGATTTTAGATGCTATAATTTTGCAAGTCACTGTACCAAGCATGTGGTAGGCAAGTTCTGCTGATTAGTTTCTGATAACTTCAAAGTTGTGAGTTTAAATTTAGTCATTCTTAAAAATGATACAGCTGCAGGATGAGAATATATTAATCTGAGGGATTTTGCATGATAGTTTCTTCTTCTAGACAAGCAGCACTGCTTTCCACCAAGCCTTTCTTTTCTTCCTGTACTGGGTATAAGCAGACACATATTATGACTGGATTGAACTGCTGCCTGTCAGCTCCGTCCTCCTCTGGCTGTGTGCTCTTTGATTACTCTGGCACCTCTTCCCTGATGTTTTCTGATTGCACTGTTAGGAAAGCCTCATCTGCCCAGGTTTCCACATTCACCTTAAGCCAGCAAAAAGCTCTACATTTGTTTGCTCTGTGTTTTAAGAATTTTTAGGACTTATGCAGCAGATGTGGTCATTACTCCTCTCCTCTTGTACTGTCTTTGAGTCAGTTCTCAATGCTTTTCCAGACTGGGAATTTGATTATATTTTATACAAGTAGCCAGCTCTTTCCCATCCCTCGTTTCCTTTGGTGGTGGTAGTAGGAAAAGCACAAATATGAACTCATCCAGAACTTTCGAGGCAAGGAAAACAAATTGGGCCGCAGTGTTGGAAGCAAATGGATTTCTCCACGCAGCTATGCTAGCACTGCCACTTTAACAGCTGGGCAGATTTAGCCTCTGCTTAGAGAGCACAGCTGCACTGAAAGCACAGGGGGATCACAGCATGAGCCCAGTTGAGGCAAGAGGAGCCCCAGTTGTGGGGAGGGCTGATGGGAAACATTTGCTTTTGAAGCTAGTAGCTCCAAGGCAGCTGTCAGAGATGTCCTGTGAGCTCCCTGTCTCTGGAGTGGTCTTCAGCTGTCAAAATTCATTATGCTGGGGGCCCCCGCAATGGGACACAAACTGGAAAAGAAGACGAGGAAGGGCAGCAGGCTATGAGGAAGGTGTGAGGTGTAGTTGTTGCTTTCCGGCATTCTTGTTTTTTACAGCTACTTTGGGGGATAGTGAGCATCCAGTGAGATCCCACAGGGTAAGGGGAACCCTTTTATAACAGAGATCTTTGCCTCACAAACTTTTTTCTCTCTTTCTTTCATACTCCAGAGGTCGTCTGCATGAGGTGACCTCAGAGGTCCCTTGCACTCTCTTTGCACTGGGGTTTTGGTTTGCAGTGTGGCAGGAAAAAGTAGTGAGATAAAGTGCTCCCAAACCAGTAAAAAAAAAAATCAATTGCATCTATCTTCTATATCCTGCAGATTCCCTTCAGTTGCATTTGTTGCGTAGACTTCCTGGCCCATGGCTTATAAACTAATTAGGACCCTCTCTAGTTGCTTGTATGAAATTAAAACACTGAAGCTGACTCTGCTGGGAAGAGCAAATCACAGCTTTACCAACATGAATTTACTTGGTACCTTGGTGGTGGTGTTGGCCAAACATGCTTGCAGGTCACTGGCTGTGGGCTTACCAAGTCAGAGGGCTGTGTGGTGTTCCTGTTAACATTTATGTATGGTCACAGGGCTGGTGTGCAGCCCATCTGCAAGATCATTTTTCTCTCTTTAGAAATGCTTGACTTCTTCTTACACAGTCTTTATATTGGAGAATAACTGATGGCCTTCTTACGTTCATAGTCTGAAGGCACGAGGCTGCAGAAGGATCTCCGAACTTACTTGGCCTCCGTAAAAGGTAAGATCTGCATTAGCAGAGGATTGTTCCCCCTCCAGTGCTTACCTACACAGTGAGGTTTCTGCAGCCTTCCCCTTGCTTGTGTTTCCTATCCTCAGGCAGGAGCTGTAGGAAAGGCCAGCCTTGTCTGTGCAGGGGATCCTTCAGAATCCTTCAGGACCAGCTGGGATGGAATGGGGTTGTGCTTTGATGTCAAGCAGGTGATCCTGTCTTAGCAGATAGACTCCGATATCTTCTGCTAGGGGAGGATTAACACAAGGGTTTGATGTGACTGCATCTTCAGTTCCTTTCTCCCTCTGATTACCTTCCATCTCTGTTATCAAGGGTCAGACATTCTGTAAGAATCAGATTAGCATTTGTTATAGCCCATTCAATACCTCTCATGTCCTCATTCCTCTGGATGAGGGTTAAACTGGGAGGAATGCACTATTTCCCTCTTTCTGAAGCAGTTCCCTCTTCTTTCCTAGCTATGCACGAGGCATCCAAGAAGCTGACAGAGTGTTTGCAGGAAGTTTATGAGCCGGATTGGCCTGGGAGAGATGACACAAATAAAATAGCAGAGGTAAGACTCTGTCCAGCATGTGGGGTCAACAGGCTTCATCTGTCAACGGAGATGAGATTGGAAGCTGTGTGTGTGTGCCACACTCCTTCAGGCATATGGCTTTGCAGAGTAATTGGAGAGGCAAACTCAGTGTTGGGAAGGAGGGAAAGCTGAAGGGATGTGGCCTGTATTTTTGTCTGCATAAGGCACTGTCCCCAGATGCTTGAATGCTACACAGAGCTGTGTGCTTATGCCCGTAAGCAATTTGTTGCCCCAACAGTGGCTAAAGAGGGACAGAGGATGCCAAAAGAGTCAGTAGGGTCAACTGGATGTATTGGTTACGCTCTGCGCAAGAGAAAGGGGCAGCTGAATCAATGGCCAAAGCATGGTCAGAGTAGCTATTGTGTAGCTGCAACAACCTCCCACTCACAGCAGTGCCACCAGCCGCCGTATTTTGGTTGCCACCTTGTTTGGCTGAGCCAACCTGCTGTTCTTCTCATCCCTTAGTGAAGTGATGGCTGTCCAACTTGTCCAGGTGTTTTCTGTGGTCCTTAAAGCACAGCCTGTCATTTGACAGCTTGGATCCCCCTTGGCAAGTGTGTGTGTGGTGGGTCCAGCTGGAGGCAGGTGCCCTCTGCTCTCTCACTCAGCTGTTCTGCAGAGCAACAGCTTTGGCAGTTCGGTTCTGTGGATCCATCTGCCATGAGGCTGCAGGACCAGGCTTATCTGCAGCTGTCTGTGGCATTGGAGAGTGGGGAAGGAACAGAGTGGAGAGTAGGAGGGGGATTCTTCCCTTCCCCTGCTTTCCTCTGCAGAAAATCTCACCTGAAATAACATCTGCATCTTGCCCAGGAAATACTGACTTCAAAGCAGATAAATCAAACAAAACCTGAGCATTTCCAGGTCAGTTCTTGCATTAACATGGAAACTTTTCATTAGAAAGTGCTGTTGCAGTAAATAATGCAGTTGCAATTCAGCTAGTTTGGCCTTGCATTTTCTGTTGGCTTTTTTTCCTCTTCCTGAGCTACTGTGGTGCCCCTTGGGAAAGTGTCCCTTCAGAGACTTTGAGCCAGTGAGGTCAAAGGGAGCATGAGTCCTGAGAACCAACTGTGGCTACTCTGGTGGTCTGCAGGAATGTTTCCAGCCTTTCACCTCCCTCTTTAATGCCTCTGTTTATGTTTTTATCTTTGAGGAAAAGACAGGCAGGAGAAATGTGCTATTCCTGCCCCCAAAAATGATTAATTCTCAATAAAATAGGCATTTTTCCCTAAATATTTTAGCTAAAATCCTTTGTTCAAGTGAAAAAATGAGAGAGGGGCAATTTCTCTCTAATCTAAGGTGTTGATGGGAAGTTACTGAGCCTAAGATAAAATCAAGGATAAAACATGCACAGGTTAGGGTGCAAGGCTTGGATGTGAACTCCATGGGGCTGTGGAGGCAGGTGGTGCGAGGGCTGAAGACTGCTAGAATAGCTTTCTGTTACTGTTCATTATCCTCCAGAAAGCTGTGTTGTAATGAAAAGCAAAAATGGTGCCTAGTGGTGTCAAGTGTCCCATTTTTGTGGCTGCTGGGAGAAGGAGGTAAAGCCAGCCTAACCTTCATCTTCCCTTCTGACTGGGGCTAGCACTGCAGGGGAAAAGGCAGTCCCTCAAAGGAAGGATCACAAAGGACTCTGTGTCCTTGGAGAGGTCACCTGAATTAGCAGCATCAAGCTTTCTTCTCTGTTTCTACATTTCTGGCATGACCTCTGTTTTCAACTGACTTCTCTGCTCCTTAGTTTTTCCAAGGAAATGACTGTTTCTTAAGAGCTCTGGGGGACTGAAGTGGTTGGCTGTAGCACTCAGAGAAAAACAGAAATGCAGAGCTCTGTGTTCTTAACAGTCAGCTCATTACTTTTGTTTTTCAGAACAATGACCTCCTCTGGACGGATTTCCATCAGAAGTTGGTGGATCAGGCACTTCTGACCATGGATACGTACCTTGGCCAATTTCCAGATATTAAAGTAAGATTCTCTTTAAACCTTTTGATCTACAGGGTCACAGCAGGTGAAACCTCATAAGAATAAAATCTTGCATCCCCACCTTTTTTAGGAGGTTGTGTGTGCTCTGCTGCTGCAAGCTCTCCTTTTAGAGCAGCCAAGATCTTTGCAGCTCTGGATCAATGTGAAAATGTTATGTTCTCATTTGGGCTTGAAATGGGAGTGAAGAGTCCAGGGGAAAGATGCTGAAGAGAAAACATAAGTGCAAGACAGAAGGATCCATAACATTTTTTAATGTATCACAGTGCTGGAGGGCAGCAACTCACAACCTCTCAGTCTCTCTTTTTGGTTCTTTGTTTTTTTAACTTACTTATAAGTAAAAAGCATTGAGGAAGCAGTTGGTGGCGAATGTGCTCTATAGGTAAAGGCTCGTGTGGAAGGCAGATTTCTGTGTGTTCCCTGAAGTCCTGCTGTGTGTATAACCACCTTGTTGTAGGGAAGGGGGGATGCTGGATAGGTGTCTTTTTGGGGGAGACCGTATTCATCGTAATGATGTCCTATGAGCTTCCCTTCCTCCACAGCTGTCTCCTCCCCATTAATTTTGAGAAGGTTATGCAGGAAATGTCTTAACCATATGGAAGCGCTAGTAATGATATCACCATATGGGAAATATCAGCTTGGCAACTTCCCAGTGAAAACAACCCTTTCCCCACCACATGTCTCTTAAAGCATTTGTCAATATTTGTTGCTTCAAGAGGATCATGCCATATCAAAGAGGGCAGGTCACAGGCTTGTAAAATGAGCCCTGAACAGCAGGGTCCTTGCCTCCTGGGGTGCCTTGATTTTTCTTCATTTTTACAGCCTCTTCTGTTCCTGGAAGGCTGAAGCAGGGAAGGGTGAAGAGGTTTCCACCCGCTCAAGGTTGTAGAGCTGAGCGCTCCCTATAGTGTGATGCTGTGTGCCTCAGCAGCACAGGGGTTCATGCGCTCTTTCCTAAGCAGAAGGTTTTATTTCATGCTTGCTGTAGACTCGGACTTCTGTACTGCTTCAGGCCAAATCACATTTCACCAGCCCTGTTGGCTGTGCACTGGGTCACAGGTTTTACAGTGGGATTTTAAAAGGAGGGACAACCCAATTTCCACCAAAACTCAAGGTGATAGGCACTGAGCTAAGATGGATCCTTTCTGAGTTCTGAATGAGTCACTAATTTGTTTATTACTAATGTCTCTTTCTCAGTCTTTGGATGATGCTCTAGAAAATGGGAAATTAAAGCAATTTTATCACAGAACTTATGCACAATTTAAGTAATGCTTTAAAGAGAGCACTACTCATCTCTGCTTCCCTTGCTAAAATGAGTGAGAATGTGGCTTTCTGCAATAAGATATGGATGTATTGCACAGAGTTGGCTATTTGTTTAAAATGAACTTTCAGTTGTATAAATTAAAAAGGTCAATATATTTTCATTGGTAATTCAGTTGGATGCATCGTCCTCCTTACTCCAGAGTAGTAAGAAAGAAGTGCTCAAATCAAGAATTCACTCAAATCAAGTCTGGTTTCTTTGAATGGTAGAAGCTCTGAAGTGCTGTTGTTGAAGGGTGCTACAGTTGTACTAAAGTGTAGTTTGGCTTTGCATATAGAATTAGTTTTTGAGGGTGGCAGGCAAAAAAACGCCAGTCTTGGGTAATTCACCAATTTTTTGTTTGTTTTGTTCTGTTTTTTTCCTGTGGTAATAGTTTTGTGTTTTCCACAAAAGCATATTTTCTGCTTTTCCTGGAATTCTGACATTATTATGATAATGCAAAGTGATTTATGGAGAGAAGATGATTTTAATTTAGTTATATGAAGGCCTGTTTTTTGTTAACAGCTCGGTAATTCCAATGTGGGATGAGTTAGATCAAGTATGTGTTATTTTTGTTAATTTCTAACATATTCTGAATCCCTCTTCGCTTGACAAACTGAAAAATTCCCTTGAATTTTCTGACTTGCAATGGGATCCAGAGCAAGAATATGAAAACAGCATTCATTTAGTAAGGAATTTCTGTAAGTTAAATAATTTTTAAATGTTGGGTGGGGAGGAGTCAACAAAGCCTCTCTTTCCTCTCTAACTTGAAAAATGGGAATGCAAGAAGTACTTTATCTTTTCTTTGCAGGTCAGTATCTATAACTTCTTGGAGTAGGATTCTTGCATAATCAATAATATTTCTGAGTGAGTTTTTGGTTAAGGTTGCAGAGTACGCAGTAAGAGTACATGTCTCTGCAGTGAGCCCGCAGAAGGTAAATCATAACCCAAGTTCTGAATAGCTGTGGAATTGGTGATGTTTCTGTACTCCACTGAAACTATTGCCCTGCTTCTACTAGATTTAAGACCAAATGATGGTAAGGGGTGGGGGTAAGCGTGTTGTGGTGGTTTGGTTTTTATGTAGTGGGTTTTCTGTGTAGTTTTTTTGTGGAGGTTTTTTTTTTTGAGTAGGATTAAATTAAGCAGGGAACTCTGTTGGAGTTGAGATTTAACCATCAGATAGTGAGGGGCAGCTGCAGCTATCCTAGAGTCATACAAGGGAGCTACCTTGAAGTCTTCCAGGGCTGGGCTAAGTCCCATTGCTGCCATCACAGTCAACTGTGTGATCAGTGGCTACTCCAGGAGGGCTTGTGGTGTATCTGTATCTCGCAGCATTTTCACGTACTTTAGTAGAAATGTGAGGGTGGGGGTTAGAAGAAGATCAGGGGCTGCAAAAGGGCCAGAGTGCACTTGTGAGAGATGGATGGCATTGAATTATGCTCCCTGGTGGCATGGTAGAGAAACCTAGAAGTGGCTGTTTGCCATTTCAGAGATGGGCAAGACTCCAGCTATCTCTACCAGTCTGACCTGGGGGAAAAATCTCTCTTAAATCCATAATCTGGTCATGTGTTTTATCTGGTGCATGTGGAAGGTGCATTAAGTAGCATCTCAGAGACTGTCAACACTGCTGGAAGCTGCCTCCGATGTCCCATCTCGTGCCTGGCTGGCATGTGGTGTCGGGGAGGTGTCTTTCTGCAGGGTGGCTCAGCTCCTTTACGATTCCTCTCTTGGAGTGAGCAGAGTGTTTTGTAATTGGTTTGGGTGTGTGTGTGGCTGAGATCTGCAGATCTGCTGTGACTCACACAGAGCTGCACTAGAGTCTGCTGAAAGCGCAGAGGAGCATGTGTGGGAGATCTGCGAACTGATCTTAGTGGGTCTGGCAGAAAGATCAGCCCCGAGTGTGGTTTTACAGCTTATCTGCAGGAGCCTAGAGAGAGGAGACCACATCTCCCTGCCAAGTGCAGTGGAAAGAGGGATTTTGCTTTTGCAGGTAAATCCCAGTGCTGATTCTTCATCTTGCACTTTCAGTTTCCCTGGGTGCTTAATTAGAAACCCTCCTGGCTCCTTGCCATGCCTTTTCACTCCAGTCTCTAGACTGCTGATCACTGACGCTGGACCAGGCTCTCCAAGCTGAGGTGGTGCTATGGTCAGACTGGGAAGACCTGTGCTCCAACCCAGATGGTCCAGGGTGTTTGTAGAGAACATGGGGGCAAGAGTCAAGGAGGCATGGATGGTTCTTAAAACAGGGCAGTCCGGGGGGCCTGAGCCTTGCCGAGGTGAAGCTCTGCTGGGGGAAGAGAGCCTGAGGGACCTTGGATGAAGAAGAGTAATGGAGGATCAGGCCACGCCTGACTGTCTATTCTGGATTCTCACCCATGGACCTGTCAGGAACAATTCTGGGGCACAGTTGGCTCCCTTGTGTTTGCCATGGCTTCAGTCTGTCTTGCCTGTCAGCGACAATGCTACACGTTTTCCCTTGCACTTGCTTAATAGCTAGTTATAATGCACCACTGCTTGTGGCTGCAGTCACTTCTGTCTGAACCTCCTGTTGCAGGGTCCAAAATGCTGTCTTAGGCATATCCCAAGCATGTGGATGAATGCTTTTGCTGTGCTGGCAGCAGAAATGCCTTTTTTTGTTGAACTTAATCTTTTGAGCTTCCATACAAGTGGGGGTGATGAGCTGGTTAGTTGGAGTCTGGCTGCAGCCCTCAGGAGACCCTGAAAATGATGAAGCAGGAGCCTGTTGGATACAGGCACATGGGGAGGTTTAGGAACTACAGTTCTGAAAACATTAATGTCATCCAGAGGTGGGGCCTGTTGTCAGTTGGATCCCTTTGCTCTCCCTGGCTGAGTCTGCTCTCCTCCTGAGGAGTGGAGAGAATGGCGACTGTCACAGGTTGCTCCCAGGGCCACCTCTCTGGGCAGCCTGTGTTGAGTATCCAGTGAGTGTTCTTGTGTGGGCAAAGCATGGGCTGCTCTGGAAGCTGGGTGGAGAGGAGTGGGGTTTTCTTGAGACCTGGTGGGTTTTGGCTGCTGGAGAAGATTGTCATGACTCTTTTCTCTGTCTTTCTTAGTCTCGTATAGCGAAGCGAGGAAGGAAGCTTGTGGATTACGATAGTGCCAGACACCACTTTGAAGCCCTGCAAACTGCAAAGAAGAAGGATGAAACCAAAATTGCAAAGGTAAAGCAGGGAGAAGGATGTGCAGCCATCCTTTCACTTCGGGAGGTCTGCATTTGCCTAGTGAGCAGGTTTTAAGTGCACCTACACCTCTTCACTGTGTGTGTTTTGTACAGAGAGGTGTCTTGAACTGGTGAGGTTTTGCTAGGTATATCCTTTCTCATCTGTTTTGTTCTCCTAGAAGGCAGGATGGACTCTGTTGTGTTGATTCAGACCCACCATCATCAGTGAACCTAGGCATGCATTTCCTTCAGAAGCTCTAGGACCAGTAATCTCTGTCAGGAAAGCCCATGTGCCTGTGGGGAAAGCAAAGCCTTGCAGCACTCCAGCAAAATTTGCCAGTTTGTCTGCTCTTGGGGCTGTCTCCCCATCTTACAGCAGTGGTGAGAGTGTTGCTTGAGGTTGGTTGGTTGGTGGTGTTTGTGAAGTCCTCTGATATTCTAAGAGAGAGACACTTAGGAATGAGAATTCCAAGTTTGCTGGTGGAAATGCACCCTGTGCACACTTGATGACTGTTCTGTTGTGTATCGGTCACAATTACTGGACAATAAATATGGCTGAAAGCGGGAAAACAAGAGTTTTCTCAGGATGTAGTTTCTTTCATGGTTGTAAACAGCTTGATTTAGGGTTAATCTCAGAGCATGCCCAACAGGCAAGTGCAGGATTTTTTGTTTAATTGAAGTACATTTCATTAAAAATAAAATTTAGATTTTCTTTTAAATGTAGCTGAAGAAAGGTGATAGTGTTAACCTTTTTCTAGAAGAGGCACATGGTTCAAATACCTGCCCAGAAAATAAGCTGTGGATTACTTGTGTACCATAAGTGGATTTGAACCCACGTGCTCCACTCCACAGACAAGTCTTGACACAACAGAATAGTCCAGGGCGCTGGGAAGACACCTTTAATTCTCTTGAATGTGGGCGATGACACACCAGGACTCTTCAGGCTAGAAGCAGTGCGGGAAAGAGCGAGCCTGGAGTTGTGTCTTTTAACCAGACTGAGAAGAGCTGTCATCCTTTGCCTAGAGTTATTTCTGGTAGGGGGAAATACGGGCTAAGTGGGAGACACTAGTGTTTCTCCTGCATGGAAGGAAAATAGATGCATCTCTCCCTTGAGCCAAAGATCTGCATTTAATGGCCAACTGACAGTACTTTTATTTTTAAGCTGCAAGTCATCAGTCATCTGCTCACCACGATTAATCCTGACAGGCAAAGGGCAGAGAGATTGATGGCTCAGGTGTCATTGCATCATTTTGTGGCAAAGCAAGTCTTGGTTCTGTATGCAAGGCATGAGGCCCAGCTGGTTGTGCCTTCTGCTCAGAGCAGTACTACACTGTGTTTCGGGATAAGAGCAGAACTTCCCTGGGATGTGGTATTATTATTGGTGTGTGTTGGTGGGATTTTTGCTGCAGTGGAAATGTTTTTTGAAGGAATTAATCTACTCGGGTTGAGACCTGGTGATCTGCACCAAAGAGGCTGGCCGCCTTCATCAATGCTGCACTCTCTCATGTTACCCCAAATGCTCACATTGTGCGTTATTAACAAGGGATTGTTTGTTGCTTTTTTGTTCAAGTATGAAGAGCAGTGCAGTTTGAAGAGTGAAATGTTGAGATTTAGGAGTTGGTGCTCTGTTTCTGATTCAGCCTGTGCAACTGTCTCTTCGTACTTGATTGGACTCTTCTTGTTAGCCAGACTGTGCATGTGATCAGATCTTTTGACCCTGTCTGCTTTAGGCCATAAGCTCATGCACGGGATAATATGCAACACATCGCACTACCCTGATCCTGTAAAGATGGAGCAGTGAGTCCCCATAGTTTTGTACTTCCCAAATGTATGCTCTTCCCAAGTGGGCAGGCTTCACAGCCCAGCCCACGATCCCATGTTTGCAGTCGCACAGCTCTGCAGGGCTGTGGGCAGCAGCCAGGGCTCAGCACACATGAGGCTGATGTAGGAAATTCACCCCTCCGTTCCTGTGGCTGTGATTTTGCTTGCGTGACCTTTGAAGTAGAGCTGTTTCAGTGTAAGGTATTCCGGAATATGACAGGCCCCTAGGAAAGAGAAATCTTGTTTATGACACAGCATACACATGGGAACTGACTTCATCGGTGTTTCATGGTATAGTAACAGAATGAGCAATGCAAATACTTTCTGGAGCTATATGGTCTCTTTTTTTCTTCTCTAATATATGGATGTTCTTTTCCCTTCCAGGACTCATACCACTTATTGCTAAACTCACAACCCACCATTAAAATAAAGCACTGTGGACTTTCAGCTGTTGCATGCAAATAATGACAATGGTTAATTAATCCTGGCCTCTCTTTAAGGAGCTCCCACTTCACAGCCATGACTTGGAGTAGGGTTGTCTGTGTGCTAGGTCACTAACAACTGTATCTGTTGCTCTTTGCAGCTGCCTGGCTGGTCTGCAGTATCCCAGCCCGCACTGGAACATTAATTACTGCTAAAGTTGGCATGCTTCAAAGGATTCATAACTGATCGGTCCCGGGATGTTTGTTTTTTCTCTCGCCTTGATGATACTGGTTTGGCCCAGCGTCTAAATACACTCTCTGTTGTGATTTTCATTTTGTTATCCTAAAAGATGTATGTTTGTGTCTCTCTTGTTCTCTGTTTATTTTTTTCTCTTTTCACTCAAACATGCTCCCTCCCCCCAGCCTGTTTCGCTGCTTGAGAAAGCCGCGCCTCAGTGGTGTCAAGGGAAGCTACAAGCTCACCTCGTTGCACAAACTAATCTGCTCCGAAATCAGGTGACTGCTGATCTACCTGGCTCTAACCCTGCATGCGCTATTTTGGGCTCTAGACTGTACCATGCAACTAATCTCTAGGCAACGTTCACTCTAGTCCCTGCTGTTAAGCATATCCTTGATATTCCTGAGCCTCAGTTGGCACAGAGAAGTTGCTGACCAATGAAGGAATCTGTGCCTGCCCTATTGGTTTCTGATCACATGTGGTAATACTGGACTATTGTTTTCTCCCCCTAAAATGAAATGAGGATGAAGAAAGGCTATGGAATAATGCCAAGGCAGAGGATGATGTAGTGTAGTTCCTCCACTTATTCATTTCTTTTTCTACTAAGAGAAGCAATCAATTTTTATTGTTGCTGCTTAAAAAAAAAAAAAGAAAATCGAAAAGCAAAAGGAAACCATTGGAAAAATTGGCTTCTGCATTTTTGCTGTTGAGCAGAAAAAGCCCACATTGCTTCAAAATCAGTTTCTGTGGCTGCTGAGTTAAGTTGAAACATTCTTCTATGGTAAAATCCAATTTTCCAAATTGGGCACTGTCCTGGCTCTTGTGGTCTAAATGAGCGGTTTCCAGGTGTACAGAGGTTCAGTCTGCATAGAAGAAGAGGTGCGTCCAGGCCAGGGAATTTGCACCCTGTGTGATATATTTGAACAGCTCTAGGTTGAGGTCATGGTTGTGTCATGTGGCAGAACTGGGCTGAACATTTAGGTTATAGCATCTTCAGGGTCAAGAGAGCAGCTCAGAGAAACTGCAGGGACTAAGAATTTCAGTCCTATTTGCATAGAAGTGTGGCTTCCTGATGAAATCTCCCTTGGCATTTACCATGGAGCTTCTTAAGAGACAAGAGGAAGCTGACAGAAAACAGTGAGAAGAAAATGCTTTCAATGGGCAAGGGGTAGTAAATCATTACCCAGTCTGGGAGAGCGCCAGTTTCCTGCTCACAGGTTCCTGGTGAGCTCATCTGTTCTTTTTCAAGTGCTCTTGCATTTTCACATTCCTTGTCAGTGAATAAATTGCCGTTTAGAAAGACTAAATCGCTCTCACCTTATAAAGCACCTGGGTTTTTCACAGTCGGTTTACGACTGGGGATCAGGGAATAGGCTAGATTACCACATCAATAAAGCCTGGGGAAAGAGCAGCTGTTAGCAGTCCTGCTTGAGATGCCTAGCAAAGGGAGGAAATATGTATTCCTTCTTGACTGAAGGGAGAAAGACATTTGGCAGGCTGCCGGGGGCCTTTCCTGTGCCTCAGCCAAGCTGCGTGGCTGTGGTTCTTGACTGGGCTGTTTGGCTGGTGGTGGTTCTGGAGGGCTAGAAAACAGGTATGGGAAGTTTCTCAAGCCAGAGATAGATAAATCAGCTCTTGAGGCATTTTTTCCTCTTCTCAGACTGACTGGGGTGACTGGGTGCAAGACCACCGCCCACAGTTTGCCTAAACAGGCAACGAGTGCACCCTCATCCATCGCACTGTGATCTTAGGCTACTGAGAGTCGACTGGAAATTTCACTGTACTGAGTAACCTTGCCCTAAAGCATGTGGCGAGGAGGTGCGTAATCTCTCCACCCGCTGTGTTGTGGGAGTGTTAAACCTTCTGCTAAGTAGCATTAATATTTGCAGTCACCCCAGGTATTTTCAAGTCAAGTTAAATCCTCCTTTAAGTTTTTCCTCTTTCATTCTTGAATTAAATAATACTATTGCCAACCTTAATTTTTTGTTTCTAATTGTGCGAGTCTTTGTTTTGGTGGCTTTTCTTTTTGTTTGTTTGTTTTTGGTTTGGTATTCTTTTTTTTTTAATTATAAAGAAATTTTTGATTGAGGACTAACCAAAAAAAGTCTGAATGAAGAAGATTAGCTTGTATTCTGAGCTGTAGGTTTTCCAGCTTTTTTTCACAAACATGAGCAGGCAGGAAAAAAAAAAGATTCAGTTTTTATATTTGCATTACTTCAAGACTGAAGGTGTTAATGACAACCCTAACTCTCATTAAGCTCTCTATAAAGACAATGCATTTACTGAAAAGCTTCAGAATGTTAAGCCAAAATAAAAAAGTCCCTTTCTCTTACCAGCAGCTGTGTCTCAGCCTCTTCTTGCATGATAATTGTACAACCTCCAAGCAAAAACAGGGTCTATTCTATCTGCTGTGAAGCCAAGTCCCTCTACAGGTACAAGCCGCTGGCCGTTTAGGCCTTCAGCAGATACTGACAAAAACAATGCAGTGGGGTCTTTCTGTAAAGTCTCCTGGGGAGGACATTACTATTGCACGTTCTCAGTTACAAATTTTAGTGACTGTGCTGTTTGAAACAAAGGGGGAAATGGCTTAGAACAGCAAATTCTTGCCTTTTTTGCTAAGCTCCCCTGAAATGCTGAATACAGGCTAAAAAGCAACATCCTTGGTGCTGCAGTGGTAACAGAACAAGATCTCTGTCTGTAGAAGTCCTGGGCCGTGCTGCCCTTCTAAGATACAGGTCTGGCTGGGACTACTGAAGGCTTGGGTCTGGGTTGTGGTGCCCAGCTCTCCTCTTTACCCCTGCCTCATGGATATCTCAACTATTTGCTAAGCAGAGCGTAATTACCACAGTTCACAGCAGAGTGTTTGCAGAGAAATGGTCACCAGATTGCTTGGAAGCACCAGGCTGAACATTGCCAGCCACTCATGAGTGCTGCGATGCATGATGCTAGGAAACACCGTGTGGAATAGTTGCCCCCCTGTCACAACTGAGCTGGTTGTACTTGGTGCTCTGACCCTTGGCTAGGAGAAAGGTCAGGAAAGTGTTTGTGTTGTTCAGCTCCAGCTCAAACCTTCCACCTTTCAGGTAGGAAGAGGAGAGGAAGAAGGAAGAATGAAGAATTTTGTGAGTTCATGTTTCATGGGCTGGGGCATTGCATGCTTCTGCCTCAGTTCTCCATCAGGTTGGAAAGGATAACAACTGAAACAGAAGGTGCACAGCTACGGCAGCAATGGGCTCTGTCCCTGCACCTTGTGTCTTTCCTCCTTTCTCCACCTTACTGCAGGAGCTGGCTTTTCCTCTAGTGGGGCTCACGACCAATTTGGTGTCTGTTCTTGGCTCTGGTGGGAAGCAGTCGGGGCTATCCAGTGTCAGGACCTCTCCTTCCAAGCAAAATAATTCCCACTGGTGAGAAAATCCCTGGGTCAAAGGAGTGAAGAATTAATCCACTGCTGTACTTGGAACTGAGAGCATTAGCTAAGCCATGGACACTAGGTGGATCCCGGATTCCTACAGCTACTCTAGAGTGAACGTTGCCTGTTGCTGATTTTGCCTTTGCCTCGGGTCGTTACAATATTCACACATTGCTTTCTATGTTTGACCTTCTGAACAGGTAAACAAGAGAGGGAAAGACTGTTATTAGTATTCACCGTATCCAAACAACTAATAGCATTCAGTGGTGCCTCGTCTCCTGGCTATCCCTCAGTATAAGAAAGACACTGAGGTGCTGGAGGGGGTTCAAAGAAAGCCTACAAAGCTGGTGAAGGGTCTTGAGAATAAGTCTTATGAGGAGCAGCTGAGAGACTTGCGGTTGTTTAGTCTAAAGAAAAGGAGGCTGAGAGGAGACCTTATTGCTCTCTACAACTACCTGAAAAGAGGATGTAGAGATGTGGGTGTGGGCCTCTTCTCACAAATTACAACCAATAGGACAATAGGAAATGGTATGAAGTTACGCCAGGGCGGGTTTAGGTTGGACGTTAGGAAAAACTTCTACACTGAAAGGGTTATCAAAGACTGGAGCAGGCTGCCCAGGGAAGTGATGGAATCATTTAAAAGATGTGGTGATGTGTTTAAAAGCCGTCTAGATATGGTGCTCAGGGACGTGGTGGTTTAGCAGTGGGCACGGTAGAATTAGTTAGTGGTTGGACTTGATGATCTTAAAGCTCTTTTCAAACCATAACGATTCTATGAGCCCATCTTTTGGGTTGATTCTGGTTCCATGCTAGTTTGGAAGTCAGATAAAGTCAAAGGATAGACTGGGATTTTTTTTCTCCCTTTAAAATTGTTACATTAGAAACATTCACTTGTAGAGGGATTTTAAGGCAGAATGAGTCTTTGTGATCATTGCCTCTGATCCAGCATAAGCTGTGTCTCTGTTTAAATGAGCTTTTTGTTTGTTTTGTGCAAGCTCTCTCAAAATGTTTGGTTTTTTTCAGTGAGTGTAGCAGTGAAATACAGGGGTTTCTGGGTGGAAGCATCATTGTCCCTTCTCCCCTGCCTGTTCCTCACAAGGTTTACATTTGAATACCTCCCAGTTGTTTCTTTTTCTAAGGGGAAAGTATCTTCTGGTCTTGAGTACAGTCTTAGCCTTGCCTTTGGCAGGAATGAGCGACCCTCTCTAAAAGGTGGAGCCAGCTGCAAAGTAGGAGCTTCTGCAGCTTGCTCATGTCAGGAGAGAAATTGAGAGAGTAAGGATCCTACATGACGCTGTGAGGAACGGGACTCTGAACCATAAAATATTTTAAGTCCTTTGTCCCATCAATCCTATCTTTACATGTACCTGTTACTGAGGATTTCTTTAATTAAGCTGGCACAAAGAAGATAAAACTTCATTTTGTAGAAAGGGTAGCAATCTGACTGCAGGCTCTTAGAGAGATCTGGTTCCCCAGTGGCTTGCAGGCACTTTGCAGACCCCTGTGGTGTTGTGATGTTCCTGCTGTTGTCACACATAGAAGGAGGCACTCGTGTTGACAGTCCTGTTAAGGTGTGTTGTCAAGTTGCTCATGCAGGGATTTGCCATCCTGCATTTCACTGCACAGGGTTATGGGAGTATGCTATGCTGTTGCAAGTTACAGAATAGAAACGTTTTAATTAGCAAGCTTTAAGTCAGGGCACTGAAAAGAGGAAGAGGTCACCTAGAAAAAAAATGGGAAGGGGAATGTGCTTGTTGCTGGTGTCTGCTGTCAGCAACAGAAGCAAGAATCACCCTTTTTCACTGAAACACAACAAATTCATGCATCAGCGTTGGGGTCTGTCAGTGTCTAGCTCAGAAGAACAGATCAAATATAAACTCTCAACTGGGAGAAAGAGGTCCTGTACAAGGTATATTTCCTTTGATGTTGGTGGCCAACAGCCAGCCAGGGATTGCTCTTGTATTAGATCCTCACCAATGAAAGTATGTGGGACCGCTGAAACCAAGACCTGCTGCTCAAGCACTCCAGCCTGGCCTCCTGCTGGCACAACTCATGCTTTGCATACCCTTCCTTGCTTCTCCAGTCATCTTTGTAAGAGATGCAGCCAAGGATGCAGACCTCCTCCCTTCCTCGGAAGAGATGGGGTTTTGGCATGACCTTACCCGAACAGAGAGAGTCCTCACGAAAGGAGGACTCTTCAATGCAATTTGGGATGGATTTCAACTCTTTCAGAGACCTGGCAAGGGGTGGGGTCCACTGTTACCTTCATCTGTATCCAAGCTGGAGGCTGAACTGCCTGACCAGCACCATTCAGTTTTTGAAGCCAGAGAAATGTATAGAACTTAAAACACATCCGTGGATGTTTGAATTACTTTCTGAGTATCCAAACAGTAAGATCCACCGAGAGAAAGCCTGAGAACGGTACATGCAAGCTGAAGGGACATCGGGTCACTTGTGATGCAACCCTGGCTCCTGGGAGACTCATTTGGGATGAGGATTACCGCATGCCAGAATTTTGACTGGTCTCCCAAGGAGGTCGGGAGTCACAGTTGTCCCAGCCCTGCAGCATACTTGTCTGTGCTGGAGCCGACAATCTCCCTTCTCTGTTCTTAAGGCTGAAGAAGAGTTAGTAAAGGCTCAGAAGGTGTTTGAAGAAATGAACGTTGATCTGCAGGAGGAGCTGCCTTCACTATGGAATAGGTGAGTGCTGGAAGTTTACCCAAAGGCTGGTTGGAAGGAAGCAAAAACCCAAGCTCTTGTATCACTGTTCTGCTTAGCTTGGGCTGGGTGTCTGCTCCTGTTTTCTGAATTATTTCAGAGAGTCTGTCCTAGGATTTCCCATGGCCGGGTTCACCCTGAGCTTTCTGTGCTTTGCTTCAGGATCCTCATGAAAAGCTCAGTTTTACCACAAAGAGAAACTGTATTTCTGTGCTCTGATTAATCCCTTTGACCCACCAACTCTGCCCAACTTTCCTGGGCAGTGGCCCAGCTTCTGCTCTGGGCTGCAGACAGAATAGGCTGGGTCACTGAGATTTTGGGTGTGGGGCTGGCTGGCTGGAAGGAACATCTGCAGCTGAGCGGGTATGTCAGCTGGCTGATGAAGGGAGGATGAGATGTCAGAGGTGTTTATACAGTCACTGGGGTTGGAGAGAGCCAAGAGGTGATGGCTTGATCACTGTGTCTTGCTATGCAAGCTTATGAGCACCCAATGAAGCAGCAGGTTTAATACAAGAGGGAGGATGAGAGGACAGGTTAGTCTGCTTTGGATGCCACTTTCAAGTTTGGCTAATTGGGTAAGCTAAGATGAGGGAAGGATCCTTGTGTGGCTGCCTTCTTTTGCCCCTAAATGAGCTCCTGGCTACGTGACCTCACCATGGACATGTTTGCCCTATACCTGGCCTTTGCTCCATCACTCCCTTCACACTTTGCCGCCACCCTTCTCTTCCAGCATGTACCAAATCTGACAGAGTTGAGTTTGAATGGGAATGGTGGGTGGGGGGTAGCAGAAGGGGCAGAAGTGAAAGTTTTTGGGAGAGCATTGTGTCCATTAAGTTCTTCTGTCTCATTTTTTCATTTGGCAGTCGTGTTGGTTTCTATGTCAACACATTCCAGAGTATAGCAGGCCTAGAAGAGAACTTCCATAAAGAAATGAGCAAGGTAAGGCAACTAACAGCTTATCCTACTAATACCCCATCTCCTCACTGTTACTAAAAGACCCCAACCAACAAGCCTGAAAAAACATCTGGAGAAAACAAAACATTTGCCCCATGTCATAGGAAAATGTTAACCCTTATTTTTTTCTATGCCACTAGGGAGAAAGGTTGTTTGAAATAGTAATGTAAAGGGATGGAGCACAAGGAAGAGAACACAGGGCCATGCAGCAGTGGGGATTTTGTGTCACTTGGCAGGGCTCATTTGCAGATCCACAGAGGGAAGGGAAGCCACTTACAGGCCTATGTGGTTCATCCACATCGTGGAACTGTAACCTATAACCTGGGCACTCTTAACCTGGTATCTCTTTGCCCCCTTCTCTGCTGCCTGGCACCAAGTTGCTGTGAACTCTCATCTGTCTGTCTCTGGGGATGAAAACAGCAGCAAATCTACCAGGCTGAAGGCCGACTGAAGACTGAGACAGGCCTCACTCCAATTGCTCAAGAAGCCACTTCCCAGCAGTACCTCTCTGCTTTGACTTCTTTCCTGCCCTGTGACCCAAAAGAAGGCATCTGAGTGCTTATCATGGCCCTTACATCAGCTGCCAGTTGGCCACAAGTTGGGAATTGCAGCACTAAGCAGTGTTGTAATCTGGTGGTGGATCCTGGTGCTATGTGCCAGCGCCCAGCAGAGACCTCAAGAGCAGTCTGTGGGAAAGCCTCCCATTGCCACTTACAATTATGTTCTTGTTGTTCATTCACTTAAAAGCTAGAGAAGTCTTGAATTCCTTAGGTCTGTATGCTGCTCCTAAGAGTTGCACCCCCTCTGTAAACGTTGCACTAACCTTGATGAGCCACTGAGAGCCCAGCTGGAAAACTTGCGTATTCCCTCCTCTCCCTGATGTCATCCTGACAACAAGACAGCCGCTAAGCAACAGGCAACACGATAGTCCTTCAATTCCCAACTGTCAGGGGCCCTCTGCCTTGGTGTAATGCATCAATTGTGAGCCCTGCTGACATTTCATGGGGGCCTTTCCAGTTAATAGCCTGTTCTTCTCTACTGAGGGATGAACTGATTGTTAAGAATAGGGAGGATTGTTATAATTATCAGTTTGTTGCTGTTAACTTACATTCAGCAAAACATAGGAAAGATGCTTATTAGACAGGAATTCTCCTCTTGTATCATGTCTTGGCTTTTTATTTCCTGAGGAGTTTTGTATGAGAGCAGGGCTTTTGCTCCATAAGAACCATCTGTTTCTTGTTACTGCTATAGCATCCAATTAACTGCTGGTGTTGCTGGCACAATGCCTCCAACATTGATTGTGTTGGATCCCTCCTCCAACCAATGATAAATCTGGCATCTCATCTTGTTTGTGAGTTGGCTGTTTCAGATTAGGAGTGTCTGCTGTGAATATTGCAGCCTTCAGTGCCAGGGAGAGTTTAACCTCTAATATTGCATTTCTGTGAAGATATCCAGGTCCTGCCCAAACCTGGATGGCCTAGGCAGCTTGTGAAGTCAAGGTTTGCTATTGACTGAAAGTCCAGCTGCCTTTAGCTCCATGGTTGAAATGGCCATATCCCAAGCTTTATAAGCAGATCTGAGGAACAGCTTTGACTACAAATCCAGAATGAAGCTTCCGTTCTAGCACTTAGACCCTTAGTTAAGCCCTCTGCCCGCTTCTCAGTGGTACCTGGCAGCACACTGGTGGAGGTAGGTGATAAAGAAACAAAGATGATGATCTGTAAGGGAGACAGAGCATTCCCACGAGTCACCAGCAGCTCTTCAACAGTTTGAGCGCTCTAGCATTTCATACCCCATGGAGGAGTGGAAACAGATGTAGGGCTGTCCTCTCTTAGGACAGCTGAGCCTGTGCACATGTCTGGGCACAAGCCTGTGTTTGGTGAGCCTGTGCAGGCCAGTCCAGATTCTCTTCTGGCACTTTGGGCTCTTTTCTCATTCCTTTTCTTTCTTTTGTTTTTTTGTATTTTGCAGTTGAACCAAAACCTCCATGATGTCCTGCTGGGTCTAGACAAGCAGTACTCAGGCAATGCCTTCCCCGTTAAAGCACAGCCCAGGTCAGTAACTGCAGAAGTAGCGTCTTTCCTTCAGCTGGAAAGGAGGTACAGGGATGTCTCTACCAGGGGTGTTGAAACCTCCATGTTGTCAGTTGGGAAGTGATTTGACTACCTGTGTATAGCTATCCAGTGCCCTCTTGAGACTCCCTAGAACGTGTCTGTGATTGCATTTGGGTCTGGGAGACACACAATGCAGGTAGGCAGGAGGTATCTCCTACCTGGAGGCCTAAGCTTTCAGTAGGTGCTGATATTTAGGCAACTGACTCTCAGCTCTGTTTTTTTAAAAGTGGAATTCCATGCACTGACATGTAATGCCAAGCTGACCTTTCTTCTGGGTCCAATTGCCCAGCACCTGTCCAATTCTTTCCCTCAAAAGCTTCCACCACGTCCCTGCAGCTTATGAGCTTGAGCTCAAAGATCCTATTTGTTTGTCCTCCAAACTAGGAACCTCCTATTTGCCTAAGCTTTATGCCCCTCTTATGTACCTAGCTGGTATGAGTTTCCCCTGTCTGTGCTGTGGAAGTAGTTGGAGCCTCACTAATATGAATGGCTCCTGATCTCAGAGCACTTCCAATCTGCAAAGAGTGAGTGTCCTCCAGGCCTTTAGTTTTCTTTCCTCCGCTGGGTCCAGTCCTGTTTGGTTAAATGCAAGTCTGCACATTCCCTAGCACTGAGTGGGGAGGGAGAGGTCGAGCTCTGGATGAGGCTGTGTCTGGCTCCTGTCCAAATGCGTGAGTGATGAAACAGTGTTGGGCTCTGGCTTCCAGCTGCTGCTAATCCCACGTGCCGGGGGAGCCGGAGCACAGCCCACATCCTCAATTGGTGTATTGATGGAGGGAGGAGGTGAAGTCAGCGTGAAGTAAGGGCAAGCTGTGGTCTGGGTGCATTGATTCGTGCAGGCTACATCAGCTGTTGAGACCTCTGTGCCCCTTATCTCTCCTCCCAGTTTAACCTCCCACTGTAGTCGTGCACAGGCAACTTGTATGTCTTCTTCCAGCAACGTGTATTGTGTTTGTCAGCTCTAGAGAAAGAGGTTGTCTGACTTGAATTTGGCCCCTGAATTTTGGATAGCTAACACCAAATTTCCAAGATGCTAGTAGAAATGCTTCTTGTGAACATAGTATCTTCTTCTCAAGTTAGTATGTGGTATCTGTTAATCATCACAGCTCAACAAGACTGAAGCCTTGTGATGAGGCCCAGTCTCTTGCTGTCGTGTGCTGTATTGTCTCTGATAGCAGCATCCTTCAGGGTCCTTAGAAGAAGATGAGGTAACAGGACAGATGAAGGCTATAGCCAGTGCTTTGTCCAGCTCCTTCCTTTCTTCCTCAAGGAAGTGACTGCAGGCTGTAGTGACAGCTTGGCCCAGACATGTTCTTTGTTGTTGTGTCATGAAGTTTCTGGCCTGAAAGAATTTCCAGTGAATAAATTACCTGTCCTCATGATTTTCACCCCTACAATCTGCTGACTTCATATGGGGCTGTAATAGGTATCTCAGCTGCAGTTCTGTGCTCTTTGGCTGGCTAGGAGACCACTTGGCCCTAAAAGCTGAAAACGAGTGCTGCTGCTTCATCACTTGCACCCTGCATCTTGGCTGAGATGCCAGACCTACCCCAGAGCAACTCTCTTTCCCCTGAGCACAGTGGAGTGAGGTGTTGTAGGAGAATGTAGCAAAGCTTTTCCAGGGTAGTAAATATGTTTTGCAGTGACCAGGAAACACTGTGAGGCCCTTCTGTCTCTCCTCCACACCTGGCCTCCCATTGTGGTGCAGGGCTGGAGTGAAAATGTGCAGGAGGAAATAGCCCTCCCTGGTCTGATTGCTTATTGTGGCCTGCAGTAGGAGCAGATGCTTCCCTAAACCCTTCTTTACTGGAAAGGGGATTGGAGATGGATACAATGGCAGGAAATGAATGAAGACGGGTGAGAAGAGGGGCAATTATCTGTGTACATCATTATGGCATTCATACAAGGCCCTACAGAAACATTACTGTGGCTAATGAGTCTTATGCTGGCTATGTAGCACAGAGCAGCTGATGTATTTCTGGGAACGTCAGACATATGTTTGAGGTTTGTTTCTGAAAGAGTTTGAACATTCAGGGCTCAGATGCCTAGAAGACCTAGGGGATCTGTAGCATTGTCTTAGTTTGACTGGACAAACTGGAAAAAGACATAGTAGGATTAGGGTTCATGTAAGACTGTGTGCAGATCACATAAGTAAAGGAGAATGGGGAGCTTGTTTGTTGTGTACCAATATTTGCAGCCGACAGTGAGGCATTGTGATTACCTGTGAAAAAGGACATTTACAGTTTTCTGCTGCTCTATACAGTTTCCTTTTTCTTCTCATCTGTGTGCAACCAGGCCTCATATTACAGAGAGGAGAGAAAACACTAATTTTCTCACATATATGCAGATCTTTGACATGCACAAAACACCCTCTTTTACCCTCTCCAAACTGGGCAATAGGTCTCTAGAAACCAAGGGAAGTGTGTGCGTGCGTGTGTGTGTGTGTGTTTGTGAGAAAGAGTGGGAGGAGAGCTTGTAATCTGGATGGCAGAGAGTTTTGTGGCACCAAGTGAATGGGTGCTCGGAAGCTTAACTTTTCCTCCCTGGTTTGACTGTGCCGTCCTGTAACGGAAATGATTTGCGTGCCATCTTCAACAGAAAGAAAACTAAACTGTTCGCCAGGCTGAGGAAAAAGATGAGCAGGTACCGGTATGGAGAGCAGCATTTCGTTGCGTGTTTGATGTAGTTCCTAAAACTGGAGAGGCTGTTGTTGGACTCTAACAGCCTGGCACGTGTTAACCCTGTGATGGGAGAGGGCTCCTTTGCATGATATGATGTGTTCATGGCCTGCTGGGTCCTGCTGAGATCTCTCTCTGTTTGGATAATCCCATTAACTGCTTGTGTGCCTGGTTTGAATCCTTGCTTCTTTTCCTACCTAAGAAGGCAGTGCGAAAGCTCAGGCATCGTCTGTTGTGTTGTTTTTGTGTGACTAAAAGTGCGGCGTTGCGTTTTCCATGGGAAATACAGACAATTTTGGTGATTAACAAGTTCTAATTTTACCTAGTGGGGCTTGCCCTTTTGAAGAGGGCAATGAAATGCTGCATTTTCATTCCCTGCCTGGCCAGGGGGAGCCACAAGACACGTATTTCACACTCAGAAGTCCTGTCCTATCTACCTGTTGCAGCTGGGAGGATGATGAGCTGGAAGAAACTCCTGCTTTGCTCCATACTAGATCTATTCTTGAAGATCCTCACTGTCTTGCTCCATTCATTTAAAATGGATGGCTGAAGGAAAAGGAAGCCTGTTGTCTTGTATAAAAACTAATGTCAGCAGCTTGCCTTTCAAGACTGTGATGGCACTGGATAACTGGATTGCTACAAGTGCCTAGAGTTACCATAGCCAAGGTCTTGGACTTGGACTCAGACTCAAGGACTCTTACAAGAATGTTCTCTGGAGCAAAGTGGGAATTGCTGCATAATGGCATGGACACTTCCCCAAAATTTTGTTTTTCTTAGTCTTTGTGTTGGTACTCTCTCCATGGAGTCCTTATAGGAAGAAAAGAAAATTACAGTTTTCAAGATGATGTCCTGCCAGCAACAAAAGGAAGTGCTAGTGGATTTGGATCCTTATTTTTCTGATCCTGGCTTCCCACTGACTAGGGCAAGCCATGCAGCCCTCCTTTTGTCTCTCCTGTGCATCCTTTTTAAAGTGGGAGTTTGGAGGGTGGAAAATGGTGATTACACAGGGAAGCTGATAGGGAAATCTTGATTTTATAGCCTCAAAAGAAAAGTAGTGAAGCAATGTCTTCTGTTGTTACTGTTCTGAGGTTTTCTGCTGTAGAAACAGGAGGATTCACAGGAGTACTTCTCTGGATGTCTCTCTCTGGTCCTTGGCTGGACCAGTGTTGTACCTGCACTAGGCAGGAGGTCTAATATTTCCAGTCACTGATAATGGATGGGTGCTATCCTGAATGGATGCTACAGCAGAGGAAGAGCTAGTGTATCTCATCTCAGTGAGCTCTAGCCACAGCGTCCTCCTACTCTGCTTTGATAAAGTCCAGCTGGCCCAGCAGTTAAGGTGCCTGACCTGTGCTGTGCTGGGGGTTTCTGCTATCGGAGCAGCTGCTGGGGTCACAGAGGAATGTGCAGCCTCTGGTGCAGGGAAGGAGGGTGTGAGACTTGGTCACTCTGATCTGCTGCAAGAATGTATGTTTGTGCTGCTGTACATCTGGGTATGTAGGTGCTTTTTTCCCCCCCTTTCTCCTGCCCCTGTATTTTTTTTTCTGGAAAATAATTCTCCAGTACTCAGACAGCTTTGGTACTAAAAAATAAATTACTTTTGGCTAGAAGACCCTCTTTAAGCCTTAGCTTTCTTTTTAACTTGAGAACTCGGTATGAGGTGACTGATCTGTTTTTACCATATTGGAAAGTAAGTTTCATCCTCTAATGGAGGACTGTTACAAGCACACTGGAACCCAATCTGCAGGTGTTACTCTGCTCCTCCAGAACAGATGCGGCAGCCCCATGAGAGGTCTGGGAGCTCAGCAGCACTAAAAGAGGCTGGGAGATTTTGGTTTTCCCTTCAGCTGCAGTAACTGACTCTGTTCCCAGCTCTCTATTTGCAGAAGAAAGGTGACACCTTTTTCCCTTCCCTGCCTGATATTCCTAGATTTGGCATCACTTCCCAATTGCTCATAGGAAGGAAAAAAAAAAGAGCACTGACCTTGTTGTTTTGGCATGCTTTTACTGTGGTACTCATGTTTGGTCAGTGGGGACACTCCCCACAGTCTTGCTTTTCCCTATGTTTCTTGGAGCAAGCGGTCAGTTTAGAGACAGGACTTTGCTCTGTGTGGGCAGCGTGTGCTCCCTGTGGACCCATGAAGGCCACAGGATCCTGGTGTCAAGCTTGCTTGATGCTGCTTGCACTGGCTAAATGCGTGCAAAGCAACAAGTGCAGGAATGAAGGTGCCAGTCGAGGGGCTGGAAAAGGTTCAGCCAAAATTAGTGCTGGCATTTTCCTAGGTGGATCAGCCAACACATCAAACAAGCTGTAAATAGTAGTGACTTAATGAGGGCTTTAGTGTGGGGCCCTCTCAGCCCTTGTAGGATGAGGGGAAGAGACTGGGCTGCCCCTCATGTGGAAGCCTTTTACCAGTATATCTCCAAATTAAGTCACTGCCAGGCACCAGAAATCAGACACTAAAAAGCTGTTACATGGCCTTTAGAAAATAAGCCTGAACTCCTTTCTCACCAGAAGGAATGCCTTCTTCAGGTTCCTAGAAGGAGAAGTCCGTTCCTCTGTTGGCAGGCCAGTAGTCCCAATATTCCCAGTGTAGTCTGGGCTTCCGAGGAGTCTTGGCAGTCTAGCTGGAGATCACTGTGTTCACCATCTTCTCCAAAGTGCTTTCAACTTTAGAGAAGGTAACCTGTATTTTTTTTCCCATCAGAGGACATTTTCTGTCATTTCTTGCTGTTCCCTGGTGACTCCCATTTAGAACAGAGCTTCCTTACCTTCACCCTCCAACCATGGCTTCTTTTTATCTGTAGCACAACCTGGTCAGTTCTGCTAAATCTTTCACACAACTCATTATGTTGAAGAGATTCTGAGGGCCTGCAAGGAAGGACACTGTGGGCATATCCAGTCAAACTGAAGAGCTGCAGGGGTTGGCATACATGTTTTTTAGTCCCTCCTCTTCCCTTTTCCTCTTCATTTCCCCCTTTTTCCCTTGGCATATGTGCTCCCGGTTGAGACCTGCTGGCAGTGAATGTCATTGGGTTTGTTGCCTCACGTTGGTGTGCTGCTGGCGTCAGTGTCATCAGAAACATCCAACCTGCATGCAGACCTGAGAGCAAGTGCTTGGTGGGGAAATGTGTGTGTGGGGTGTGGATACGGGGAGAAAGTGGGAGGAATGGATGAGGGCACAGTGAATGAAGAGGAATGGGGTGGGGAGCTTGAAAGCTGGAATGCAGCAGGGGGAGTGCTTGCTTGGAACGGGAGGTTTGTTGAAATGCCTTGCTATATCCCTTCCTCCTGTTGCTGGCCTCCTACTCGTTGAGTGTTTAGGAATGAGACCATCATGCATGTTAGCCAATGACTACCATGTCTCAGGCATCCAAGTGTGCGTGGATGCATGTGTCTAGAGTTCTGGGCTGTCTTGGTACAGAGCAAAGAAATAATCTACTTGGTGTCCTTGCAGAATCAGGTCTGCATTGCTCTAGTCCTGCCTCTGTGCCATGATTTATTGTCTCAAGTTGTAGGAAAGGTTCTGTTCCCTTCAGCCTTCTCCCAACGCCTTTTAACTTTGCAAGAACTTCAACTTTTTGAGTGGAGGCAAATACCACTCCCTGTAGAGAAGGTTACATAGACCTTTTGAAATATTCTGTAATATTCTGTTTTCAGCTGTGTGTAGTTTTGCCAGACTGTAACCAGTTCTGCTAAAATATCCTCTACCAGTGTCTGTGTTTCTGCATGACTTGAGAGAAAACGATTTGTTGCTTTTTGGGGAGCTGAATTTCAGCCAAGATGATTCAGCTATTCCTGAGAATTAGGCTGGGGAAACAAGTTAACCTTTATCCCTGTTGAAATTCTCTGGTGACCAACATTTTATTAAATCTCTCATGATTGCCATACCTTGAAGCACAAACTTGTAACACTTGGCCAGGGCATGATTTAGGGAAAGGTGTTATGCCTCTTGCCATTCCTTTGAAAAATCTGACCAAATCTGGCCAAGTTAGGAACTAACAAATGCCATTGGCCTGTGCTTCTCGTATCTTAATTCCCTGGAGAATTGCTCTTGACTGCGTGTCAGAAACAGTCCTGGAGTAAGAACCAACGGGAAAGGCAAGGGCAGAAGGGGTTAATCATTGAAAACAAGGCTGGGGAGACTTCCAGAATAGAGAAATCTTTATTAGAAGCCAGAATCTCACTGTTTCTTTGCTGTCTGGAATGATCTGTGAAACCTCTGGCTACTTTGCCCCTCTTCCAGCTTAGCCAGTTTGTACCACATAGGAGAATCTGATATTCTACAATTGCAGCCTTAGTTCAGGTGTTGTGAATCTATTAGTCATAACCCATGCAGGTGTCAGTGCACTACCACGCAGAAAAAAACCCTAAATGAGCTGCACAGAACTCCTTCCCCTATCTGCTTTTCCATCTATGACTTAATGTCAGGCACTGATGTTAGAACATAGCAGAATTAAGGATGCCTGGTTGTTTTTTTGGTTTTCTGTGTCTGAGGCAAAGTGTATCCATGCAGTAGGAATTTAGTGAATAGCCTGCTGCACAGTAACGCTGCTGCAGTGTGTTGGACCGCAAGTGACTCAGCAAAGATGCTTCTCAGAAGCTTGTAGAGGCTTCACATGTCTTCATCACATGTGTGGGCAGTGAAGCAAAGAGGCAGTGGAGGCCACTGATCTGTGCTGGTTAGCACAACTCCTCCTAGGCCTGGCTCAGACTTCTCTCTCTTTCTCTTTCCC
>NW_010181189.1:30843-40054 GCF_000695765.1 Mesitornis unicolor
CCACTTCCTTCAGTGAGAGCACCCCAGCGAAAGCAAATAAAAGCCCCTCACCTCCACCAGATGGATCTCCCATCACCAGCCCTGAGACCAAGACTGTCAACCATGAGCTGGAACCGTCCACTTTGGAAGCGCCTGGGGCAAGCATCCCAAAGTCACCGTCTCAGGTAGTGTCCCCATGACATTGACCATGTCTCTGCGGTATGACCACTGATGGCACAAGCTCTGTGAGTCAAAGACTTCCGTCAGTTGCTTTTTTGGACCTCTTCATGCCACAGAGCACAGAGAATATGACATGATGATTATTCTCCTTCACTGGTTCCTGAGAATGAAAGTTGCTGGTTGGTCATCTCTATATGGTATAGGGAAGAACTAAGGTGTCTCTGAATGCCTCTACAGGGGAAAGGCCAGTAACAAATTTTGCTGTCTGGTAGAATGGCCAAGAATATCTAGGGAGGATGGAATTGTAGGTAGGTGAGGAAGTTTGTTCTTCACATTTGAATTAACCTGAGGAATTCAGTGATCCAGTTTCTTCCCAAGAACTTCTGTAACTGAGGAAGGTTCAAAGAGAGAAGTTTAATATTGATAAGGAGAATGTACTTTGCATGGTGTTTTACTTTATTCCTAAGAGAAAATATTATGCTAAAAATAAAGGCATTATGTTCTTATGTTATAAAGAAAGGAGGTGCGTACCAGGAAGAAGACTGTCCATTATATGGAGTCCAATGCCTTCAATGTGGCCCTTGTGAGTTCTTTCCTTACACAGGAGATATCCAGAAGCACGTTTAAAGTAGCAGATGTAGCTCCTGCTACTCAGCATACCATATGACATACTTCACTTCAGGATTTAAAGAAAATAAAACATTTACTTCCTCTTCCCATCCCTCTATTGCTGAGCGGGGGAAAAGCTTAGTAGGGAAAAGAAGTAACTAGGCCAAATTTATATCTGGTGTCAATCCTTGCATTTCAGTAAGTGGAGGGAATCTTCCAAGAAGAATTAAAGCTGAGAGAGGGGTTCTGGCCAAACTGGCAAGAGAAAACCTATTGCTTCTGAAAAGAGAAGGGCTCAACCCAGAACTTCCTTGCTGTTGTCATACATAGCAGTGTGATTCCAAATCCAGGTGTGTGCTGTCTCCTGTTTCTGGATAGCCTCTCACAATATTTTTCCCTCCACTGCATTTTGGATTTTCAGGATTACCTAGGGACAAAAAGGGGTTGTTAATACATTGGCAAAAGGGTCTTTTCCAGCCCTGTGAGATGTGTGGATGCCTGGCAGTGGCAGGACTTCTCCATGGTCTCTGCACCGTGCAGCATTGCAGAGCCTAGAGCAGCTTTGCCAGCACCCTGGCTAGGATGTTGGAGCAGGGTATATGTATGGAGGAGAGAAGATAGTGCATATCTTTCCAGAACTGCCTTCCTGGTTTTTGTCAGAGACTGCCATAACTTGATTGAAATTTGGAGCAAGAAATTGTACTTAGTTATTGAGCTGTTCAGTGCAGGCTTCACTCACCCTGCCTGTGGACTTGTCTTGCTGAGTTTGGCTTCTTTCCTGCCCTATAAATAACACACATGAACCTTGTTTTTGCCAGTCTGCAAGTGCTTTCTCATTCACTTCCTGCCTTGCTGCCCACAAGAATGAGGCTGGAGGCACCCCATGTTGAGCAAGTAGAATATTCCAGCAGAGCCCTGACTGCACCCTGAGGTGGGCCACAGGCAAGGCTGAAATGGTATTTGCAGCTAATGCTGCCACCGCCTGGCAGCTCTTCCCCAGTCTATATTTAATTCATTCTCCCGGCCCTTGCTACAGGGAAAAACAAGAGCTCCACTCCAGATTCATACTAGGTGCTAAGAAATGGAGCTGGCTCCAGAGGGAGGGAAGACAAGAACAAGGGTTTCATTCTCAGAGCCAAACCTGGTATGGATAAAGTCTAGAAAATAATTGTGTGTCAGTTTGCCAGCCAGCTTGAAAACACAAGTGTCTGCTCTCTCTCAACAATGCTTGACTTTATACTGAAAGCTTCACAGGTGTCATTGCTTTTGACCTATGGGTAAGTGATTTGTTCTAGGGTCCTCCTAGGGAGGCTGGGGCAAAAATCAACAAGCAAGTGCAATTCTCTGGCCTCTTTCTGTCTGAAATACCTATGCAAATAATAAACAAAGACTGTGGAGAGAAAGACAGCAAAACAGGAGAGATCAAATAAATACTAACTACATTTTAAACTGTTCGCTATGCTAAAAAATAATAAAAAAATTAAAATAGCTCCTTTGCTCTTACTGTCCTTTAATTCTCGAAAACAGCTTATTTCTGTCTTTTGGAAGAAGTGGTTGCTATCAGCTCTCTGCACTAAGTAATTTGATCATGACACAAGACTTTAGGGGTACGTGAAATTTCAAAGGTCAGACTTTTGCTCTCAGTTACACCACTGAAACACGGTAATGACACTTTTGAAATCCATGCAACTAAGTTGATTTTAGACAGGTAAAGCTCTGTAGGATCCAAGTCAGCAGAAAAATTTTAGAGGTTTTGTTTCATTTTAGGCAACAAAGTTGTTCATGCTTGATGAATTTCCAGGTTTAACCCAACATCAACATGCAATCCTGTTGTCTTTTAGATGTGGTTTTAGACTGCAGTTGGAGGTAATCCTTGACACTGTGGAAGTGGTGGTCTCCAAGACGCTAGTGTGTTGGGAGGAAGGAGACTGTCTATTTTACAGAGGTAAAAAGCAGAAGAGTTCGGATTGTTTTGACTTTAGAGTTTGTAATTGAAACCTCCCATTTCTCCAGGTGGTGACTCTGTTCTGAGAATAGCTTTACCCTGAAATTTCTGGTCCCTTCTTGCAACTGGCAAGCTGTGGATTTTCAGGAAGGAATTTTTCTCAGGGAATATGGACACATCGCCTTCTGCAAACAGTGAAAAGTTGGAAGTGAGCACACTACTTTCATTATTTCCCCTAGCCAGCTGTTCGGTGGAAAATATGCTTGCATACTCAGTCATACTCTCTAAGCTAGGTTAACCCAGTACAAAATTGGGCATATCCTTAGTGATATGAGTAAATGCCTTGTAGACCTCCATCATATGCTGAAGGAGTGTGAACACAGGACACTTGATATACTGGGTACCCATTGTCAGGTCTGAGTCTTGCTGCCTTGGGATCCTAGGTATAATAAGAAGATCAAGTAACTCAAAAAAATCACTGTAAATGGAAAGCATTGTCATTGCTGAGCATTGCTGTGGTGCTGGGACCTTTTATGGTTGCTTTGTTCTCACACAGTAGCAGCTCTTCAAAGTTTGTTTTGATCTGAAACGAGCATTGAGCCTTGGACTCTGGAAAATGTGGAGAGAGCGTGGATGGGTTAATCTAGGGAAGCTCTACCACAGCTTTCCATGGGGTTGTTGATGCAGGGTCAGGATGAGTGGGAGTTATTAGGATAGGTTAGAGTTACAGGGTCAGACTTTGTTATGCATCCTCTGGGATCTCCATTTGGGAAACATTTGTGACTTCACTAGTGTCAATGCTCATTGGTGAAACTGAGAGCAGAGTTTGGCCCACAGCAGTTGTGGCTTCTCAGGAGTTTGAGTTGTTCTTGCCTAAAACTGAGAAGTGATAAGTTGCAATCAAGAGCTCCTTCCAACCTTTGTTATGGTACACTGATAACCAGCGCTGGGCCGATCAGATCTGTCCTCATGGGCATCTACTCATAATAGGACAAACTGAGTCTGATCTCTTGTTCCCTTAGGTATGGTAAGTATGGCAAAGGGAGGCAGTGCTGGCCTGCCTTATTGAATTGTGTTCTCAGTAATCGATCCGCTCCCTTCCCAGTGGTTCTTTTGAAGGTTGCACATGCTCTAATTATGTATGCATGTCCTGTCAATGCATATTAATTGTGTTACGCTTCTCCTCTGCAGAGGGAAACTTGGCCACGGCTGAAGTGTAACTAATGATGCCAAACCTTCTCTGGAGGCGTGTGGTTGTTTTTTTGTTTCGTTCCAGTTCAGACCTTTACCCTCCCTCTCACACCAGATGGAGTTGACTGGACCCTACTCTGTGCCTGTGGTTGTGATTTCCCTCACCTTCAGTTTTTGTGGCTAACCTGGTTCCTGTCTCTGGTTTTTTTGGGTGTCGCCGTCTGTGCTGTGGCCGTGTGCTCACTTGCATGCAGTTGAGGAAAGGGCCTCCGGTGCCTCCGCCTCCAAAAGTCACCCCCTCCAAGGAGATCAAGCAGGAGAACATCATCAGTCTGTTTGATGACAATTTTGTCCCTGAGATAAGTGTGACAACCCCTTCGCAGGTTAGCTGCTACGCCCTGCCTTATATTTGTCTTCCTCTGAACTTTTCCTTTTGACCTTTATTCTCTTTGGAGGTATCAAGCCATGAAACCTGGTCAGGTGAAGGGGAAAGGCAAGTTCAGCATTGGACCTCAGAAGGCAAAGGGTTAGATAGGAAGCTATGTTAGAGGGGAAGGTGGCTAGAAGGCATCTTTGACTAACATGTTCCTCTTTGAGAGCTTTCGTTCATAGAAGAAACAGGAGAAATGCAACTGATGAAGATGCCAGAAAGAAATCACTGCATTTGTTCAGCACCAGTGCACATGGACTGTGGCTCCCTTCATATTCCATGATATGCTCTCTGCAGATCCACTCATCCTGGGTGTGGATGAAGCACGTGTTTTCTGCTCTTGTACATCCCTAAGCACTGACTGTGGCATCTGTGCCAGTTCTGGGAGAATGCAGTTTTGTGCTCTATGCCTTCACACATGGGCTTTGTGGTAACTTTTAAAGCCCACACCTACGCAGGAGAGGCCAACAGAAATGTCATGAAGTTCTCTTTGCAGAGTAGTTGTCTCCAGTTTAGACAGGCAGGACAGTGCCTACAGTGAATTCAGGACTGCTGACCCAGTCTGTCACTCTTCTCCAGCCAGTGGTTCCCATCAGAATATTTCTTTCTTGTCATGTGGCACCTTTTGATGCCCTAAAAAAGGAAAGACATTTTCAAGTTATACTGTCCTAAGTGGAGAATTCTGTGTTAGAGATAGGAGAATGATAGTTCTTATGTCTATAGGAGCCTGACCAGATTTCTGGCTGTATCATGTGATACCTGGATCTACCTTTTTTTAGTATGTATGTGAGTATATATATATATATATATATATATATATATATATTTGCCCAAATGCTTGTTAAAGCACAAGTGATATCTCTATCGGTGGTCATCTGTGACTCATACCCTAACATTTCCTCGCTTCATGCTGCTCCATTGCCTCTGGTTTGCCACCTTCCACCCAGCCGCTGAGGTGCAGAGGTGAACTGGGGAGGGATGTGCACGTCAGATTTTGCATTGCAATATATAAAGCTTGCAAAACAGAGAGATGATTTGACAGCAGTGTTGGAAGGTGGGGACCACAGAGAGCTGAGCAAGTCTCTATCGTTTTCTGTGCTTCCTTCTCCTGTATCATAACAGACAGCTCTGCTCGATGGTTTATATCATGTGATTCCATGTGAATGCCAGCCCTTAGTCAGACACACTCTTCTGATCAGTGCTGTGACCCAAGATGAGATCTGCTGTGACATTCAATCAGATGGGAGTTCTGAGGGAGGCCTCTGGTTACCAGAACAATCTTCACTGAAGCACTAGCAGCCACTAGTGTTCAGCATGTTGCCCAGGGCCATTTCTGTCAGATGCCTTAGCTCCAATGAGCTGTTTTGTGGGAGATCTGGGTAAAGGCAAGGGGTGCTATCCCTTGCATGTAAGTCTTGAATGGCAGGTAAGAATATTCCATGAATGGAACCTTTGATGTCTCACTACCAAACAAAACTAAAATTGGAGTTGGAGCCTCTGTGATGGGTGGTGTGGATGTACTGGAGGAGTGTATGGAGGAATGCCAGTTGGTTTCTGCATACTGGTCAAGGTTTATTACTGTGAGATGGGAGAGCTGGGTTCCTTGTCCTCATGCCTGTGGATTTGCAAAAGAGATGTTCATAAAGGAGAGAAAAATCGGTAAAAGAATTGAAGTAAGAGGAAACTAGAGAAGGTGAAAGTGATGGTGGTGTGGGTTATACTCAGAGGACTTTCTCTTAAATGATGTCTCTTGCTATTTTCCAGGAGTTTTTCCATAGCGGGGCTATGATAGAACTGTGGAGACTAGCCTGCCACACTTTGTTTTGATGGGAAGGTAGCTGAAGCAGTAGGGTCAGTGAACTGGGAGGTCAGGTGGAAATGGGGGCAAATCTTTGTGGACTTCCTGGGGATAGGAGCTTTCTCTGAAGCTGAGTAGGAAGGAGTGTCTTGTAGTGGTTAGGTTAAATCTAAATAGCAAAAATGATAGTTCAGTTCTGAGCACTGATGACTTATACCCTTTGTAGTAACTATTTTATTATGGTAATGAATGTTCCATCATTGTCTTTGGCTAAAGCCTTCATCAATCAAAGGGAGTTATTCTGCTGACTTTGAAGAGAGTAGCAAAGCCTCTCAAATTTATGCTTTGTTAGAAGCCTCATGTGTGCATATGTCTGGGATGTCCATGAATAGAAACCTTTGAAAACAGTGATTTTTAGATTAAGGAGTGATTCAAGATCTGTAACTAGAGTGAGCTGCTATGTTCTGTTTATGTCTCAGAAGGCAGGAGGGAATTAGCAGCTTTGGGAGTTAGCTCTGTTGTCCTGCAGACTTGCCTTCCAGCGGTTTGAGTGGTTTTCTGCCTGGATCTGTGTTCCTGAGATAAGCTATATGGATGGCAGCTCTTCTGGATGTGGCTGAGGGAGTCTGTCCTGGGCCTTCAGTACAGAGACAGCTGGATGAGCTATGAGGCATGGATATAAATAGAGGAGAAGCTCTTCTGAGTCATCAGTGTCAGTGATCCTTTTGACTACAGCAGGTCAGGTGCTTATACCATGTCAGCTCACTTGGCCTGCTGGGAAGATGAATGAGTCCTGTGGAAAAGGCTCAAGTTTGGTTTACAGTGACCCATGTGAACTGCCCCTGATAACAGGCACCAAGCAGTCAGGAGTCACATCAGGTGTTTGCATTGCCACCCTGTCTTCTGCGCTTGCAGCCGTAGCTCCTGGATATCACATACCCTCCCTCAATGTGTGTGCGCGTGTGTGTCTAATGCTCGTACTGCTTTTCTTCCTTACTGCTGCCAAGTTTGATGCCCCTGGGCCCTTCCAGGAGGGAGCCAGCCTGTTGGATCTGGATTTTGATCCCATTAAACCAGATGCCACTGTGGGGAAGACCCCCACATCTGCCTCCCAGGTTGGTTCATATCACCACTCCTTCTCCCTTCATAAATGACTTTATGCCAAGCGTGGCGTGATCTGTGCCCATGTGAATGATAATGTGGACCTGAGCTGTGGGTGACTGGGTTGGGTGCCCAGGCCTGTGCCTTGGAGATGGGCACCTTGGTCTTCTCTGCTGGATGTATAAGTCCAGTGGGAATCAGGCAGCTAATAGCCAGGCCACAGCCTGGCACTACATGTTTGTGCTTTGCTCCGATGATCTGCTGTTTGACAACTCTTTCAACTTAATGTATATCTCTCCCTAGATTAGCATCTTCTGTATGCTTTATGGATTTAAACTGTTACTCTGTGGATGGGAATTCAGCCTCTGTTCTGTGCTTCTGCTATAAATTGCTCTCAAAGGGATTTTTAATAAACAAACACTTTGATAATCTGCAGTTACTGAAGGTGAATAAAGCTGTAAATGGATATTCAAGTGATGTGAAGCCCTTCTTTTTCTGGGTATAACATAGTCTTTGTTCGTAGTTAAGAAGTAGCTTCCTCCCTGAGCATAGCGTTGTGCAGCGCAGTATCAAAAAGGAAGATGCCTAATTTGGTTCTGGCCTGTACTTGGGCCTGTCCACTCTGAGACAGGTGGAGTGCGCTGCTTTTTTATCTAAATGGCTGGAGGCTTTGAAGTGCATCTTGAATTTGGCTGTTGTCCTCATCCAGACTTTCCACTTCAGATGTATGAAATGGTTATTTTTTTGCTCATGGTTGCCATTAAAATTTGTAATAAAGATAATTGAGATGATTACAGTATTTCTCCAGTATCACCATGTCAAGCAGGCCTGTATGACACAGATTTTTATAGTGGTAAGATCTCTCTTCTTAGAGAGATCAAACATGAGGCATTTGATTATTCTAAATTAAAATACTGTATGAGCAAAATACTAGTTATTGTCGTAGTTTGATACACACCAATATGGCAAGCTACCACTTTCTAGAACATTAAGTGGGTGGATTGAATTTTCACGTCTCTTTGCCTGTCAGAACAAGCTATATGCCAGGATAAGCTATTTAAAAAATATTTACTGGGATTTTTTTTTCTGAGTCACCATAACTTGGATAATTTGGTATAGTGGTGTAGGATACGAGTATAAATTTGACTGAAAATGGAATTATTTGTTACCCTTCTGGCAAGCAACTAATATTACACTGAGTGGGTTTTTCAAAACTGCTCAGCAGTAGCATATTTGGTGTTTTAATGTATTTATTAGTAGCTTCAGAAGTTATTAAAAGAAAGAGTCTGAAATCAGTACTTTCTAATGGTAACCATAGTAAAAAACCTAGAGAAATCCACCTAGTTTTCAAAGCAGTCAAATTTATTTCCTATAGTGGGGGCACCACGACAAAGAGGTTAAGATAATTCACTACTGATCCAAAGACACCAGTTGAAGTCCCATTCTGAAATCATGCTAATTGTGGGGTGTGGATATGTGGAAGCATATTTAACCCTGATTGGCCACAAATTAGTGAGGCTTTTTTCTGGCTATGTGATCTGCCACTGATAACTGAATGTGGCTTGACTGTCTCTTCACACCAGAGGTAGAAAAAAACCCTTTACCCACATGCCTTGGTACGTAGCTTTGAATATGCAGTGAGGAGGGGTCTATAAATTCAGGTATTTAAAAAATATTTTAAAAACATGCAGAGATAAGTGTTGTTCAATGTGTATGTCTGCTTCAGTCTGATCAGCATCTGTAACGTCTGTACTCATTGAAATAATCACATATAAATATGTTTTATTTTTGTTGCTCTTTGACATGCTTAGTCTTTACCTTGGGATTTATGGGAGGTAAGAACTTCATATGGCTTCCATCTCTCATCATGTACTGTGCATGTGCCAGTGCCATCTCTGTGTGCATACCTGTCTCCTTTCCCTCTCTGCTTTTCCTGTCTGCACACCCCAAACCAAAGTTGCTCCGCGTGCTGCTTGAC
>NW_010181189.1:40085-44838 GCF_000695765.1 Mesitornis unicolor
CTGTGAAGCCCCAGGGGCAGCCACATGCCTGCAAGTCACGTCTGACACTCTCAAACTTACCTCTTCACCAGCACACAACACCATTACCTTTCTCTGCTAACTCATCCATCTTTCCCTTGGCATGATGCTGTGATGTTGTCCAAAAAACTTAGTCCCACTGTGGCATCATTCTCACCCTCCATCCCTCAGTATTTCCTAAACTCTGTACATCCTGTTAATCTTGTGTGCAATGCATAAATGTCTCAGCAGCGCCATGTCCTTACTGCCTGTACCATTGGGTATACATACATGTTTGGAATTATCTGTGGTGTCTGCTCTTCATTGACCATCGCTGCCAGAAAGGCTGATGTGAAATAGCTCAGCCTGTGTCTACACTGAAAGTTAAGTGCTAGCCCAAGACTTACCTAGCATCTGCCTCAACCTCAGCTTTGGAGTTCACTGACAATGGAGACCCTACACTTGCTCTGCATCTGAACCAAAGCCAGACCTTTCTTTATACCCTCTAGATATACTGGGCCTAGGAAGGTCTCAGATTGCTGCAGATTAGCCCACTGGGAGATATTTCAAACACAACTAATTTTGACCCTCTCTGGACAAACAGCCAGCAGTATGGACAGAAAATGCTTGGTCTGGGCACTCAAGTTTGCTACTTGAGCTGGCTACATTCCATGGTGTAGGTGTAAGCACATGTCCTTGGCTTGTGCTGGGAATGAGTCCTGCCAGCCTTTCCATTCCCAAGGGCCAGATCACCATGTATAGTCAGTACTTGGGAGGAGATGAGTTAACCTGTTGTGAGACACAGGCCCATGGACTCACTGTGGCCAGTACTCTCCTTCATATGAGCTTGGGTCATGTCGAGAAAGATGCTTATCTTGTGTGTTTTATCAGCCATCAGTGTTTAACATCTGTCATTCCCCTGTATGTGCATTGTCAGTCTGTCTTAGTAAGAAAGACCAGTAGTCTGTGCTTTTGCAAGGAAAGATCTCATGCCTTTCAAGTGGATGGGCAGGAGTGAGATATGGCTGTACCTGATTGAGCTGTGCTTACAGTCTGGGTGTAAAAAGTATTTTGCATCATTTCTCCCTCCCTAGAAACTGATTTCACCCAAAGGAGAATTTAATCCATTGGGGACTGCTACTAGATGATGTTATCACCATGCCAATTCTCACCTTGGCATGCTAGACATGATTAAAGAGCAGAGCTCCTTATAGCTGGGGAATCCTCCTCTGGCTCTTCAAGCCTTCTGCAGTGTTTTTGCTCAAATGTTGTTGTCAGCTGTTACAAGAGGAGACTTGTTGCATGGTTACATAGTCCCATATACCATGAGATTAACAACTGTGCAGAAACTTGGATGCAGCAGAACTTGCCTAGTTCTGCAGACCAGGAAACTTGCATTTGGTGTGTATGATGCTGCTGTTCAAATAAGCAAAGCTTTCAAACCTGGCAGCAGCAGTGGACAATTCTTCCTTTTCTCCCTATAGTATCTCTCCATGACTGTAAATGCTTTTATAGACCTTGGGATATCCACAGGTACATAAAACATCAAAAACAAGTAGCTGACATGAAAGAGCTCTTTGTTGAAATCCAAGGGATTAATTTATATTCAGTTTCTCTGGTTATTAAATACTGTTTCTGCAAATTAGCTGCTTTTAAAAAAGGAGCTCACGTTAAGCTCCTTTCCACTTGCCCACATAAAAGCTATGCTTGGCCAGATAGAGTTGGGCTGGTAGCTGTCCCAGTTCCAGTTTCACTGAATCCAAATAAAAAGCAACCTGAGAGTGAATCTAATTAAACAGGAGAAGCCTTTGTAGCATTTTATATGCATACATTTACCTTAGCTCTACCAAAGCTGCTGTGGGAATCCTCTGCAGGATGGGAACAGCTCTGCTGTTTATAATATCCTCTGGCAATATAGGCCTGTGGACATGGTGATGGCGAGACATGAGGAAGGAAGGGACAGGAAAGGAAAATATGTGTTAAATGGCACCACTGGAGCAGCTGAAGGTAACGTAATGGCTTTTTGTTAAATCAAGGATTTATTTCTTCATTGTTGCTGCTGTTATCAGAAAACTACTTGGAGCATTGTGCCAGTGCATAGCTAGTAGCCAGATGGGTGTAGAGTTAATTGTTAACACAGTCATTGCTTTACACTGGGCTTTTGTAGGGTTGGGACGAGGAGAATTGCAGCATTTAGGAACCTGGAGAATGCCTTGTTTTGAACATGTTTGTATTCAGGGGTACACATGTTTACCAAATGTATAAGGCATGTAGGCACACTAAAGCTGTTTTATTCACAGGGATTAAAAATGGGAAATCTCTGTGGTGCCAGTATAAAGTGGGTGTCCGCTTAGATTCTGCAAAGAGGTGTGTGTGCTATCTGCTGTAGAGAACAAATGGATATAGACTGGCCATGAAGGCACTTGGGCTGCAAATTAGACCCCTGAGATTCTTGTCAGGAGTCTTCCCAGGTGTTGCCTGGCCAGTCGTCCAAGAGGCTGATCTGCAGCATTGATGCTACCAGATCCAACTTACTTTCTGCACTGCTGCAGTTTCTGAGAGGGACAAATGAATATCTTTAATTTTGCATTGAAACAGGGTTCACCTGACTTCAGTCAAGGGAGAATAAAATCTTGAACTGCTGAAAGTGTATCAGAGGTATTTGGTTGGTCTTTGGTTGTGCACAGAAACCACTGTCCCCAAGCTTCCTAGAACAGTCTCTGTCAGGCAGTGAATTGTAGGTGATGCTGAATAATTCTCCCTGGTGGTGGCAGCTTTTGTGTGTTAGAAACTCCCCTCTCCACCAAGAAAAATGTGTGCATGTGGAATATTCATAGCAAACCCTTACTAATAGAATATTCACAACAGATTCCAAATTTGTTACTCTTTGGGCCTATCCAAAATCAAATTGGATGAAAGTTAGCACAGTTTTCGGTTTGGTCTGATTCAGTGCTAATGCCTGTAGATGCTGGGTCCAGACTGAGTTCCTATCTGGACACATTATTACCACACTCTTCTGTTTCTGGGAGTATGCAAAGGCTTAAATATTCCTTGATTGTTGATCCTTGCAAGCAGACTTGTGTATTCACATACAAGTGGGCAATCTAGGTGTCTAACAGATACTATGCATGTGTAAAATAGGTCTGTGATTTAGATTGGGAAAAGAAAGAGACACACAGGATTTTTGCTGTTGCATTGATTTCCTCTGAAGGAAGCCAGCTGCCTGGCTGGAGTGAGGGAATGCAGGCTTTACAGTGGTTTCACTGGGTTGCAGAGAAAGAGAAAGGTAGAAAACTAGGGAGACCCTGAGGTTCCTCACCTGTTTGTCAGCAGATGGCAGCAGTCAACAGCATAGAGCACTTGGACAGACTGAGCTACACTTTTCTGTAATGAGCATAACTTTCCACTTGGATGGGTTTTGTATTGCAGCCTGCAGAAGCAGCCCATGCAGGAGCTGAAGCAGCTGGATCAGAAGCAGCAGCTGGAGCTGAAGCATCTAAAACTGAAGCTGATTCAGGATCGGTAAGCACCTCAAGGGACAGCAGTCCTTTCTCTCCATCACATCCCTTTGTCATACAGCAAATGTGGGAGGCTGGTCTGGGAAAAAAAGATGTGTGGCTGCTTGGAAAAACATCCCTGCCACCCAGGCGGTTACAGTGTCCTTATTCAGAGGCCAGACCTAGCTGTTGCATTTTATCTGTGTGATGCTTGGGGAGAAGCTCTGCTGGAAGATACGCAAAAAAACCCTGTCCCTTCACCCAATTTGTAAAGCCAGCCCACAGCTTATACTGTGCCATGCTTGTGTTGTGTGGTGAGTTGCTCCTTGCTCACCACTGACTTTACCTACCCTGTCCTCTGGGCTCTGCCTGTGTCCCCTGAATATCCAGGCTTCCTCTTTTTTTTTTTCTGTCACTGCCACCTTTTTAGGGATCTGGAGTAGGTCCCACCTCACGGCCACTTGGTTCCTGTAACCTGTCACATTTGAGTTGTCTGTTCCACGAGTGCTCTACAAGAACTGTCATGACCACAGCAAATAGGAAATGCCAGCAGTATAGTGCCAGAAAAACTCTAAATTCTCTGTCCTTCTGCAGTCCTAAGCAGAGGAAAAGAGCAGTCACCTCTCTGCCTTCTCACTGCTGCCTCTGCTGTCCTTTGGGGTGTTTTTGTCACTGACTGGTGAGCTGGGAAAACCCACTGAAACCATGGGTGGAGTTGGGATGTGGATCCTCCAGGGTGGACTTGAGGCAGCAATTTTGGATTCTTTTTTGTCAATGGCTTTTTTCCTTCCCTGGTTGCTGCTGCCTACCAGAGCTCTCTGCCTGCTGTCGTTGTGGAAACTTTCCCTGCTACTGTCAATGGCACTGTGGAAGGAGGCGCCTCGTCTGAAAGAGCTGACATGCCCCCAGGATTTCTGTTCAAGGTAAGTGCATGGTGGTGGGGCACCGAGTTCCTGGTGATTTTAAATTTCTTTTTAACCTGTAGTGAATTAACTACTTTTTCTCAGCTTGGCTGTGGGCCATCTCTAGTAGTCTTGCAGTCCAGCTGCAAAAAGAATACAGGGCACCATTCATGTGGATGCAGGCTTTCTACCCTGTGAGGTTTTTAAACCCTGTATCATTGGAATTCAACCCACCTAAGGAAGGGTGGAGAGGTGCTGATGCATAGCAACTTCAGACTCACCAGGATGCCCCTGTGGCAAAGGCCAGCTGCATGCCAGGCTGTATGAACAAGCATGTAGCCATTATATTAAGTGAAG
>NW_010181189.1:44869-69221 GCF_000695765.1 Mesitornis unicolor
TGTGGTGTTTGTGATCCAAGCTCACCCTGCTTTGAGCAGCAGGTTGGATTAGATGGCCTCCAAAGATGCCTTCTGACCGGAATCATCCAGTGAATCAATGAAGTGGAAAGCCTTGTAACCTGTTGCAGAGCTGAGTGAGAGAAGGCTGGCCTCACGCAAGCTCTCCTTTCCCCATAGGTCCAGGCCATGCATGATTACACAGCCACCGACAGCGACGAGCTGCAGCTGAAGGCTGGGGATGTGGTGCTTGTGATTCCATTTGAGAACCCTGAGGAGCAGGTGAGTGTGGATGATGGTGTGAGCCTGGGCTGAGAGGAGCCAAGGGGGCATCCAGAGCTGCTTCTTCCTCCACTAACAGTCGCTGGCTGGATGCAGAGCCATCAGTTTGTGGCTGGGATCTGGCAGGAGAGCCGGTTGTACTTGAGCTTGAGAGTGGCTTCCTGCAACAGAGGAGGACTCTGCTTGTGTTTGGGAAGTAGAGACATTATCCTGCATAAAGCATGTGAAATAGCCATGGCTTCCTGTCCCTACCAGGGCATTTGAGCCAATGTGGTGGCTTCCTTGATCCGGGAGCCCGTACTTTGCCTTCTCACTGCTCCTAAACTCGAAACACATTCCCTGTGACCACTGCAGTGCAGACTGTGGCATTGGCAGGAGTGACCCACAGCTTATGATGATTTTTTTCTCCCCTTCTGAGAAATTCTGGAGCTCTGAGAAAGCAGCTTGCAGTAGATGATGTCTTGCACGTCAGCATAGCAATGCCTATTTCCAAAAGGCAGTGTTTGGTCAGGAGGTGGCAGCAGAACCAAAGACTGGAGCCGGTTGCTCAGCCCCAGAGGACAGTGTTACTGTCCATCTCCAACCTGAATTTAATTGGCGATGTTTTCCTTTAATCTGAGCTGTTTCTAGGAGCTTTGAGTAAATCCTCCTCACTGTGTTTGAGGACTTCCAGCTGATAAATTCTGCATCAGTTTTACTACTTTGCCTGAGGGATGTGGTGATTTTATAAAATTAATGCTCATGTCTCCAGATTTTTGTTTTGAAAAGGAAGGGAGTTCTCCAAATTTGATTCAGTAGTCACCAGCTCTTTGGGTGAGATTTCTGTCAAACCCAGATAAGATGTGGATTCCACAAGGGGAAAAGGCAAGGTGATATAGTTCACTGGCCACTGAAGATATAGATTGTCTTTGTGGCTCAGCTGTTGGCTTTGTGAATTATGGAGGCAGGTCTTGCCTGTGAAATGGGAACTACAATGTGCCAGCAGTTCCTGTGGAGCTAGGAGTTCTGGGGGAGAAGGGTTGTATGGGGAAGAGGCAGCAATTCCTTATGGAGACAAGACTCCAACTGGGACTGCCCTGCACAAGCATTTGTGAGCATTTTTTTTCCAGAAAGCTTGGAAATGAGTGGCAGCTCCCCTAGTTTCTGTGGTAGGAGGTGGCATTTGTGTAGCAGAGTTTTTCAATGCCCTATGTTTGCACTCTAGCTGGATGTGGGTGCAACAGCCATGAACTCGAGACTCTCCAAGCTGCAGAGGGTGAGCTCTGAGTGTTGCTAACATGATGCTGTAGCTGCACTGAAGCCCTCTAACCCTTCTACAGTGTATCCTGTGCTACAGCTCATTTTCCTAACCTCGGTCATACCTAGCCAGAAAATGTTGGCTGTTAACATGTGCATGAACTGTGCACGTGAGTGGAGGAAGCTCAGGATAACAAACCGTGATCCATGTCCCCATCTTGCAGCTTAGGTGCCAGTTTGTGGGTACATCAGCCAGGCCTGGGTTCATCTCTCTTGATAGAAGAAGGGGTTGAGGCCAACACCACTTCTAAGCTGGCGTTTCAAGTGGCATGGTTCAAAACTGGCAAGGGTCGATCTGAGCCTTCCTGTCTAATCTCTGTGGCTGGGGAGACCCTTCGTAGCAGGATGCAGTGGAAGTGATGCATGCTGTATGGCACAGGCGCTATATACAAATTGATGAGCTTTTCTGCTTGCCATGCTGTGAGCTGGAAGCTGCCTTCCAGACACTTGGTCCCAGAATCTTCTGCCTGGTCATTTATCTTCCTGATTTATAGCATGCCAGTCCTCCGCAGCCCCTGCAGCTGGCTGCTGCAGATGGGCTCCTGTCTCATGCCATCCCCATGACGTCTCCTGAATGCTCAAATCTCAGACAGCAGCAAGGGCTACCTGAGCCGGCAGGCACTCAGTTCAGCCTGCGAGGAGCAGGAACTCAGATACAGTGACTGGTCTGAGCTGCTGCCACATGGAGTGGGCAGAAAATGGGATAAGAGGACAGAAGCTGCAACATAGCAGTAGAGAACAATACGTACCCCATGGATCACTCCTGACGAGGACGGCATCACTCCTGCGCTGTGCATCTATATTTTTAAAGAACAAATTTCAAGGGAGGCATTGCTTGACGTTGGTCAAATACCCGGGTAAATCTTGCCAGTTCCAGGAAAGGAGAAGTGTCCGAACAACGATGTGAACTGCACATATGCATGCCTCATTTCCCCACAGCTTAGAGGATCTGGTTGCCTGTGCATTTCTGCCCTGGCAAGTTATGTAGCTGGATGTGATGACATAGCTCTACATGAGCCTGATGCATGCTCATCCAGAGCGGTGGATGCAGAGCAAGCTGTTAAGTTTGAATGTGGTGATCCCCTGTGCAGTTCCCTTGCCTCATGCTGCGATCCTAACCCATAGGCTGTCCCACTGCATATGAGTGGGCACATCTGCATGTTGAAGGGTTGCTTCCATGGTGGCAACTCCAAGGCATACAACAAATAGAGTAGCTACACATTTGAGCAGCAAGAAGTGCAGCTTTCACAGCTTGAATATCTTGTTTCCCTCATGTGCTTCAGATGGAGCACAAATCTTGATGCTGGGCACCTTGCAGAGAGCAGGGAGAGGGCAGGAGGTCTGGTTCTCCTCCTGAGCAGGCTGTACCAGGCAGGAGTCCTTTTGCATCCCTGTTTATAGATCTATTAGGTTTGGTGGCTAGGGAGGACCCTTGTGAGAGCCCTCAAGTCTTATATTGTGTGTAGCACAGTTAGTGGAGTTTTGGCAACCATGTCATACATCAAGACTGTGAGGTTTTGGGAATATGGGTAGAGCTCCTCAGCTCCCAGTTCTCATAGACCAGATTTTCAGCATAGCAAACAAGATCCATTTTGCCTGTGTCAGCTCTCTAAAGTGCTAATCACCCAGATGCCGTGACCAGACCAGAGCTTGAGCACCTCCAAGGAATGATTCATCCTTTCCAAAGACCTGTGCCCAAGATGAATGGGTGAATTACACTATGGAGATGCCTGTCTCTTTTCTGGCTATGGAAAATGCTAGATGCCTCATGCTGAGACAGTGAAAGGTCTGGTAGGTGGTTCCCATCCTGTAGCTCTAGACACTTTGGTATAATTTCTCCCGCTTTACTGGGTGTCAGTTATGACAGGCTCTAATACGCTTGTTAATTGTTTACAGTTTCACTGTCTCTTGGCAGTCTGGGTCAGATAGGAGTTTTGGTACTGAGTCTGGTGGGATGTGGCCTTCTCCCTGTTCAAAAGGGAGTGAAAGCATTTTTTGCCTTCTCCCCCATCCTCTTTGTGGATTGTCTCCAAGCCAACTATGAGCATGGCTTTGATAATGCCTTGGCACCTCCTTGGCCTGCACTCTGTAAGAAAAATCCCTGCTCGCATCTATCCCTCAGCATCTGATCTCTGTCTTCTCCCCCAGGACGAAGGATGGCTGATGGGCGTGAAGGAGTCTGACTGGATCCAGCATAAGGAACTTGACCAATGCCGAGGGGTTTTCCCCGAGAATTTCACAGAGCGGGTGCAGTGAAAGACCAAGTCCACCAGCCACATTTCTGCTGGAAGAAAGCAAGAGATAAATGTAAAAGAACAGCAAAATGAAAAGAAGAGTGAATTTTAAAGGAACAGAAGCCTGAAAAAAAGTCGACTTAAAGGGTGTGTTCTTCTCAAAGGGCAAGGTTTCAGAAGTAAATTAAAGTTCAAAGTGTTATCAAAACATATACATATTAATAATAAATAAGGCAAGTCAAATACCCTCTTCCCCCTTTGGTTTTAACAGCATTTGGATTCAGAGGGCTGATGCAGAAGCAGCTCGGTGTGGTTCTCTGAATACTGCATTGGCTGCATTGGTGAGATGTCAGTCTGATCCCTGGAAAGGCAGTATTTTTCGAATGGCTTGAGAGTAGGAGCTGCATTTGCTCTTGGGTGGGTTCATCTGTTTTATCTTGAAGGTGGCTTGCATGGCAACCATAAAAATTCAGCCTTCCCTACGTGTTCAACCTACAGTTGGCCAAACTTTCTGTTATGCTGTTGGAAAAAATATTTAGTGTATAGTGTTCACCAATACAATGTACGTGTGTGTGTGCGTGTGTGTATTTTATTTTCTTCCTTTAAAACAATGTTACACAAACTGTGATTTTGTATATGTAAAGATAAAAGAAACTACGTGGAAAGGGCATGGAGAAGATGAAATGTGTGAAGCTGTGCTCAGTCCAAAGTTCCTTCAAATGCAGACATCTAAATTATGGCAGTATTATTGGCCTGTCCTAAGGGGAATGGACAAATTCAAGAGGAGAAACAAGACAAAAGAAGTGGATGCCATTTAGATGGCCCTAAAATTTAGGAGAGTGAATCCTCTGCCCCCAAAACCCTGTAGATGGTTTCAGAAAAGCTTAAATTCATGTAGATGGAAGATAGCTCTAAAATCTGGCCGGTTAGAAAATTTGCTTGTAAAGAAAGAGATAAGGGAAGAAATTATTTTTTTCTGAAAGAATGTTTACGAAAAAACACCGAGAAAGAAACAATTTGCTTTCTGTGTTTTTAATTGGCATTGTTATTTGTGGAACTGTATTTCTTATTTTCCTTTGGAGAGTTCTGTATATGAAATATTGTTAGATCAGCTTTCTCCAGTGCTGTGCTGGTGATCAAGTTAACCTCTACAAAAACTGGACTCTTGAAATACTCATTTAAAATGGCTGCATGTCTTCGTGATATTTTAATGCATTAGGAAGGAAAGCAAGAATATGAAAGTGTCAGTGTCAAGGAGACACTCTGCAGTCTAATACTGATGCTGAGACCTTTCCTTTACCTTTCCTTTGCTCCTGTTTGTTTTTGAGTTTTATTTTTTAGTTTAAACAAGCAAATGACGAGGCTGTTTCAAAGTGCATATTACACTTGTTAAAATAAGCCAGTCTGACCCTCCAAGACTCTAAAGTCCCACAAAGGTACTTTAAACTTTACTTGAATGCTGATGCAGCTGGCAAGCAGATCGGGCTATGATCATTTTTTGTGGCTTCCCCTGCCCCCAGTTTTTTTGCCGTGAAGGGATTTTTAACAGTGAGGTTACCTCCTGCTGTAAAGGGACAGGATCACTCTCTGAAATACTATTCCTAACTGTTAGGAGTTGGCTTTTGTCAAAAATGCACAGAATGTTGACACACACTACTGAAAAATCCCACCTTTTCCAATCTGTTTTGATTATTTGTAGGACAACAGAACAAACATTGTAGGGCAAAAGTGAAGAGTTTTGTTATTTTTATTTCAGCTCACAGGGAAGGATCAGATTTTGATCAGAAACTGTGTTCTTGTAAATGCAAAAAGTGGTGGAGTTCCTCCTGCTTGGGTGATGATCTGTGCTGGTTATTTACAGCAGTGTAACAGACATCAGAATCTGTCCTATGTACCCAAATCCCTTCCCCTGCCGCCTTTTTTTTAATAAACATGCAGGACTGTTACAAAACCCCATAGTATTTAGGAGTAATTGCTCACAATACAAAAGGACTGGATTCCACAAGTTACCGTATGGTGAGCCATTGCTTTAGAATACTGCCCTATTTGAGGTTTTTTTTTCCTTTTTCATTGGACTTGTCCTTATTATTACTCTTTTCTTTCCCCAAAATATCTATTTTTATGCATTTGTGACTCCCATTACTCCTTTAAAGAATATTCATAGAAAAATATACATTTAAATATACATAGAAATATCTATATTAAAAAGCGGGTTGACCCAATTAACATAATGCTGTCAGCTTAAAATGTTTATTTTTATGCAAAACCTGTCGTTTATTGTTGGTTTTTTTTTTAATTACAAGATTCTAAGTACCAGAGCTGTGATTTTTTTGTCTTGCAAGTAATTGTTCTAGAGCATTTAGAAAGCTGTGCTGATACCTAATTTATTGTGGGGTTTTTGCTGTTTTTGTTGTTGTTGTCCTCTGCTGTGTTTGAACCAGATGACTGTCCCAACAAAAATCCTTGTAAGGCCTTTTCATTTTATTGAGCTTGCAAAGCAACTATCCAGTACTGTATTGTCCCCGCAGACGTGGTAACGCTCTGCAAAAAAGGGATGTTGTTTTCAGGTCACGCGAGTGATGCTCAAATATCGCTAGTGGGGAGGATGATGCGTCTCTCTCCATTTGCTTCCCCCCAACCCCAAAATCCCAGCCCCCAAACCCCTTGCTTAGAGCAGGTAGGGTGGGTTACCTGGATCTTGCATTGCTCATGTGTAAGTGGTGTCAGCCCATCTCAGTCAAGTTCTGAAAATGCAGGATGGGACCCACAGTTTATATATTGCCTTATATGAGAGTAGGGTGGCATAGCAGGAAGCTTGTAGATGGTAATGTTTTTTTGGAGCCAGGAGATCTCTTATCTCCTGGGTCATGTTCAGCCCATTGTAAACAGCCACAACTCCTCTCATTTTCAGTATTTTCACACCTGCTAAATACCTTGGTTCTGGTTGGTATTACCTGGTGAAATGAACTTCCCATTTTCTTTGGCTTAGGACTGATTCAAATAGGAAGAAGGACAGTAAACTCCTGAGTAGGCTGTGCCCACAGTGGTTTTTCGGTTTGCAGGCAAAACTGAAAAATCTGGGGAAAAACACTGTAAGGGTGACCTGAAGTTGTCAGAGTGACCCGAGACAACTTTTTTTTTCTTTCATTTTCTCACTGAAATGGAAAAGGGAAAAGTTGAAACATGAAAGATAAATCCTTTCAAACCAGAACGAAGCATTTCATTTGTAGGTCTGCTTTTTCACTTTTTTAAAAAACATTATTACTTGGGCTATAACAAGTTGCTTTGAAGCAAAAATGTGAAACTTTCTGTTTTGAAGTTGCTGAAAGAAAAATGGTTTAATGTAAATAGTCTTTTTGCCTTTGCCTTTTTTTCTTAATCTGATGATTGATTTCAGTTAATCCTAAACTGCATGTTTTGGTGAATGCATTATCCACTGATGAGAACCCAAAGAAGCCTATTGCCCAGTTCTGCTCCACTGACAGGTACACTGGACACATTTCAGGGATTGATTTTGCCCAGCAAAGCCAGATTCCCCATCTAATAATTATCCACTTATTGTTTTGCTGGGTGAACAATAAAAGCATCTCTCACCCACTGCCATTGACTGGTTTTGTAGCCTGGCTTTGAAAGACATTCTTGCTCTGTTGGTCTTGGTTTGGTCACAGATTTATGATTATAGATTTATGATGCTACTTCAATTTGGACCTAATCCAATGCGGTGGGAATTGTCATTTGCCCAACTAATAAGAAAGAAATAAGGCATTACTTTTATCTTAGCAATGTCAGTAATATAACTTTATTAGATAGAATTAGGGAAAGGTCCCATGGTAAAGATGAATGTATTGTTCCAGGCAGGCTCTTGCATACTCTGCGCTGCTTTCCATGGGCATTCCTCAGCTGTCTGCTTTACCACCTTCACGCTTCTTGGCTGATAAGGTTATGCAGTTAAAAGGGGTTGTGCAGGCTTCATTCCAGCTCCTCAGAGCTCATCCTGCTTTTTGGTTATCTTTTTGCTACTGTCCTTGAAGCCTTGTTCACAGCTGTAGAACCCTTTTCTGTCCCACTGTGCAAAGACCATGGCCAAGGCCAACACCCCCAGGTCAAAGGAGTCTCTCTTTTTTGACCTGGAGCAGGTGTGAGGGCTCCATATTCTGCCTGGAATCAGTGTGTCAGCTCAGTTCAGTTTTGCAACACCCTCCTGAAGGGAAAAGGCCCAAAGCTAAGTTGATACTTGGGTAGAATGGAGGAATGGTACGTTATCTTTTTCATTTTGGGTTGATGCACTGATTGCCTCACCTCTTGGTTCCAAGGAGGTCCAGAACCTCTTTATTTAGGGCTGAGAACAATGTGAGAGGTCAAGACATGTATGCTCAATACAATAGCAGGTGAATCTCTCCTGTTCCCTTTTTCCTGCTCTGTGCCAGACAGGTTGAATGCTCTCTGCCACTACTGTAGATGTTTTGGATGCTGTGCAGTCCATACCCCAAAATACCGAATGTCCTTTGCTGGAGAATGCAGAGGTATCTCTCAGCCCTTTCTAAGAAGATCTACTGATCTTCCACAGACAAGGCCTGTGCTCTTCTAACGCACTAGCCCCTGTGTCTTTCAGCATCTGGCCCCACTCTCCAGCTCCTCCTGCTTCCCAGCCTCCCCCATGCTCTCTGAGGATGGTGGTAGCATAGGACACTTCCCACCAGCCTAAAGTGCAAAGCTAGCAGATGCACAAATGTGTCCATCAGCAAATCATACGCAGTGCAGCTTGATAATGCTGATATCAGGAAAACAAGCAACAGCTTTTCTTCTCTGGGCTGCCAAAGGGAAGTTATGCCTTGCCACACAGGTACCATCACACCTGGCACTGATGCAGACACCTCTCTGCTTGCGCGCTCTGGTTTAGACATTGCTGAGCAGCAAACACCTGATGGGAAGGGGTCCTGCATGGTGCCCAGATTGCCACCAGCCCTTGTGAAGCTTGGGGTCTGTAGCTGATGCATGGGGACTAGAAATTAGAAGGCCATTTCAGAGATTTTGTTGAAACTAAATGGAGAAGCTACATCTGTGAAGAGTGGTCTGTATGAGCTTGTACTCTGACGTGTCTTATGGCTATAATTCCTTCCCCTGTTTTTACAGCATATTCTGCTAATCCTGTCCCTAGTCTGCATTTGATATAGATGGTCCTTACTTGAAACTTGCCAGATGCAGTCCTGGGCTTATTGCTTCTCTTTAACTGAATCGAATGGCAACGACTTTGGCAATGTATTGGCAATCTCTTTTCCTTCTGTTAATTCAGTCTCTGAGTTTAACCACAATGACCTGAGAAATGTTTGGGTTTTGAGTGTTTTTTAAAAATTATTTTAATTCTGTTTTGTTTAAACAAAGCTGAATGATTCCCATTGTATTCAGAGCTGTGATGCCCAGTTCCAGTGACAAGTACTAGATGAATTTGTCCCATTTTGTTTCTTGGCGATGTTCAGAAATATAATTTGTGTCATCCTAAGTCCTGTGTCAGTTTTTCTCTTTCTCTCTCTGTCTCTTCTCTTATTTCCACCCCCCCAGCCTCCCTTAATATTAAGAGGCTGAAACAATTCAGGACTTCATTCTCCTCAAAGAGGTGAGTAGCTTCAAAGAGGTTTGGATTTTCCAGGCACCATTAACACTGGGAGTTCTTACAAACACGTGGGATGGAGAGGATGATTCTGGTCCTTCCCTGAACAAGTACAACAGCAGAATAAACTCTTCTAGCAGCCATCTCTGTTCCAGTCTGTTGTGAGGATCTGACGCCAGATGAATGCGATGTATGGCAAGACTTGAGACATTTGCTTTTTGATAGCTACTAACCCCAGGGTGATATGATCTTTATCTTTCATCACATGGCAAGTTTGTTGATGTGGATATGACACCAAGTGGGTGCCCTGCCCCATCTGGACAATCATCTCCCAGCTCCCCTCTCCCTGTTGACACACGTGGGTGAACTCTTAGTTTCCAGGGTGGCTTTGGGGTCTGCTCTTTAATGGGGAAGTTTCTTCATCTGTGGAAATGGGGGTGTTTCTGCCCTTTACCAGAGTGGTTTGGGATCCTGGAGGGAAAGGACTAGAGGTTCATAGACCCTGTTTTGGGGCCACTCCCTTGAAAGCCTCATTTGCGAGCGGCTTGGTGCAGCTGCACACTGGACACGGTGTGTAAGTAACAAGTGCTGGCCAAAGGTTGGAATGTGATCAGATGCAAATCGGTGCCAATTAGCACCTTGATGAATAGACTGCCAGAGTCCTCTGCTTTAGTATGCAGGTGTGCGAGCCACAGAGCCAGTGGGGGGAGCTGGCCAGACTGTGCTTGCATGGTTTCTTCCTTTCCAGATGGCCCGGAGGGTTTAGTGCCTTTTAGCCTCTCACCTCTGTAGCACTTGGATGGGCCTGAATCAATTCCCTTCCACTGGGAGGGGAAGAGGCAGGCTGTGCCCCTGAAACTCTTGCTGCGGTTGGTGGCTCGAGCTCAGCACGATGTCTCCTGCCAGGCTGAGCCAGGCCAGCTCTGCCAGTGCTGGGGGCTTGCAGGGCAGGAGGAAAACCTTGAGGCATGGCAGCTCTGTGCATGCCTTCTGTTTGCCCTTCCTCATGTAGTTTGATTCTCATCATCAAGAAATATGAAGAAAACAGGGAAGAGGAGAAGGTGACCAAGGGGGAGCAGTGTGTGTAATTCATTGTCAGCTGCTCTGCTCAGCTGCATAATTCATTCTCGGTGATGTCTTCCTGCTCCAAACAAGTGGTGCTTGAGCTCACTGGCTATGTGAGCCCTGGCAGCGCATTTGGAGCAGGAACAGGCCTGTGGGCCCTTCGGTGTGTCCCTGAGACACCTTACCACACTGTGGGTAGAGCCAGGCCTCACTCCAGCAACACAGCTGGAGGAGGAAGCCTCTCACAGATGGAGATGGTGTGATGCTAGCTGAGGCCAGGGCCCCTGGAAGCAGGCAAGGTGGAAGCCAGGGTGCTACATGCTGCAGTGGACTGGCATTGACTGGTGCAGTTGCTCCAAGGCATCCCCACATGAAGGGAGAAATTGGTACCAGGGCTATCCTTCAGTGACACCCTATACTGCACAGGATGACCCTGTGGCAGGGAGTTACAGCCCCAAAGTGGAGCTGGGAGTCATTCTGCAACCCCAAGGGGGAGAAGGTGGGAGTTTGGGGCAGCTGTCAGCAATTTCTCCTGTTTGCTGGCTGGGTGAAGCTGATGCCCTTTGCAGAGCTAGATTGCTGTTTCAGAAGGTGGAAGAGCCTCTGCTGCCCGTCTGCCTCATGGCTCAATCCACAGAGCCATTAATAAAGGTGCGGGAACAGGAATTCAGCAAGTGCCCATGATTAATTATCTCATCATAGGCAGTTAATGTCTAGTCTGTGCTCCTTGGCCCCATGGTGCAGGTAATGGAGTAGGCATCACTTATGCTGGGCGAGGCACAGCTCGCTGCTAGGAGCGATGTGCATAATTTGCAAGCTGTTTTGATGCAGCACAGGTAGGTTTTTGGTGAGATCCTTGGGAGGATAGATCTGTGAGGGGACTTGCTAGTTATCAGAGCCAGGTACCTAGCTCTCTGGCAGGGACCCAATCTAATATCAGGTTTTCTTCTCCCAGCTGTGACATTATCCCATGTCGTGCCTGCATTTGGGAATGCTCCTTCTTAGTGAGGCTGAGCTACTTCTTCACATGTACTCTGCTTGTCTCAGCACTTTGTAATGAATTAATATATAAAAATTCAGGTACCGCCTATGCTGCATCAGGCACGGAGGAGTGACAGAGCCGAGCATTAATGAGGACATGCAACCAAGGCTGTTTTTTGAAATCTAAGTGGGATGAAATGATCCGCTCCGTAGGTGACCCTGGCTAGGCAGGGGGCTGAGCTCCACTGAGTGCGAGTCATCGCCTCCATCCCAGCTGCTTTGCAGTAAGGGAGAAGAAAGAAGGGCTCTAGCTGGAGTGCAAGGTATTAAAAAGTTAAATTGCACACATCCACATTGCTTGGTCAGCATGACACAGCTGAACATGTGAAATGAATGTGATGGTGCCAGGGCTGTTGCTGTGCCAGTAAGAGGAGCAGTGCAAGCCTGTTGTCCTGTGTCCTCAAGGGGATCATGTTCCTGTTTAGGGCACCTTCTGTGACTGGCACAATGTTGGCCATTATGGCAGAAGTCAAGCATGTTTGGAAACCTGTGCTGCAGGCCGTCATTTCTCCTGTCTCAAATTTGGAAAACTGTGTGAGCCTCTGAGATCAAATGAGGCCTCCTGGAGTGACTTCCCTTCTCTAATGTCCAGGATTGCTATTGTACGTCTCTATCAGGGGCTGCCAGGAGAGATACCTGGCTATTGATTTTGCAGAATGTGCTGTATTTGCTGTTGAAGGCAGTGCTGTGGTTAGGTGTGCAGCGATCCAGCCACACAGAGGCACTTGTGAAATCTGCGAGTGCTTTACCTCAGTACGAAACATTCCGAATGTCTGATGAAGACGTTCTGTCTGCAAGACTTCTGGTTCCTGTAAGGAAACCTGAGGAAATCTCATGCTGAGAGCATCTGTGCTGGGAGCAGGCAGTGTTTTAGTGGCTGGGCCATGGCTCTCACTGCTCACATGGCGGATCACATTAGCCAGAAATGTTTTCAGCACTCTGAGAGCTTTCCTCACGACCCACACCAGGGGCTGGCTTAGCTCTTCTGTGACCAGTGGCCACCCTCCTAAATTCTTAACAAATTCCTCAATCCCATGGTAATCTTCTGCCTCCCAAAGCCTCTTTCCCATGGGCAGGCATGTCAGGGGAGACTGTACACCCTGCCCCACAGAGCCAGTGATGTACCAGGTTGGTAGGACAGGTATTTTGTTTTGCTTGTCCCTCCCCTATCTGGCAGCTCCCAGCACTGCTCACTGTATCTCAAGCCTTCTGCTGTGTCTGCGAAGCATTGTTGCTCTTTCTTGTGTGATACAGATGTTTTTGCAGGATTGTAAATTACTCCCATACAGTAACTCTTTTTATGAAACACTTTTCTTCTGCATAGTGAAGAAAAATGCAACCGAAGTTGGTAATTAAATGTTTACTGTTAAATACTCTTTATAGTATATACTATAGATCATTCCATCCATTAAACAACCATTTAACTCCCCCTTAACAGCATTATTGTCTATTATTAGGTTAATCAGCATTCACATCCTGTAACTCTGCATTTCTATCTAATTAGCCTTTCTTTCTTACTTCATATTTCTATTTAATTCAGCATCAGGGCTGAATTCTCTGTACTCAGCATTAGGAGAGGACCTGATCCTTTCAATGCCCAGGGGGGCTGAGGGGCCCAAGTTTTAAGCAGTCTCCTTGGATATTTGCTAAGGATTCCTTCTCTGTTGTTCTTTGCTTAACTCTGGAGAAGTCTGTGTCCATGTAAGAACACTTTCCCAATTATCTCACATTCTCAAAGCTCTCCTATGTGTGGTGGCTGTGCCTGGTGTAAAGGTGCCACAAGGATGGCGTGCAGTGTCCAGCCACCGCTCCAGCAAGAGGACATGGTGGGCTTGCTGCTCTTGCCTTTGCCTCCAAGTCTTTTTGGCCCCATGGATATCCTGCTACCAGGCCACTGGCAAATTTAGTGTCATACAAAGGACTCTGTGTGTGGCAGCCCTGGGTAAAGGTACGGAGAGCTTGCAGTGCTGGGAGTCTGAAAAATGCCTATTGAAAGCTCTCTTATCCCATTGCTGAACCAATCTAACCTGCTGTTAATGTACTATCTTAACCACCTAATCTTGACTTAAGGTTAACTTAACAGTTAACCACTGTTCCCTACTATCCATGCTGGCATGTGGGTAAATTCTTTGCATCTAAAGCAAGAGTGAAAGCTATGGCAGTACTGGCAATTGACCTGGTGTTCCCTCAGAAGAAGACCTGAACCAGTTCATGCTATTGCTGAGAGCACCAATGTGACAGAGGGTTTGGACACTTTGCCCCCTGCCCTTCTCCCCCCCCCATTGAAGAGAAGAAATACTGAAAACAAGACAAAATGAGGTTCACAGATTAAAAAATCTGGATCATGTCATTTCACTGTTCGTTTCATTGAGGTATGTGTTGGGTAGGAATTTATTTTCCTCCTGGCTAGAAAGGCAAAGAGTTTGTGTCGTGAGGGGCTCACACTTTGCTCTGGATGTCGGGGTAAGGATCAGCAGCTGGGAATAGCTCTGTCTTATCTGATCAGGGCAAAAAGGTGCATGCTTGTGCTCTTCCACTTACTCCCAGGCTCTGGCCACGGGTGAGAGCTGGGGCTAGTGGGGCAGGACATAAAACCTGACTCCATATGGGTTTTTGTCAATGAGCATCAGTTTTGTGTTTAACTTTATGGGCCCCATTTGACAAATCTTTGCAAGGATGCTCAGGCTTTGATCTCCAGAAGGATGCATTTCTAACTGGTGTGCTCCTGACCCATGAAATGGATGGGGATGGGGAGGCTGTGATACTACGTGCCAAGCTGCGTGAGGCTGGGCTGGGTTTTGAGTGCTGTTGTGAAGCCATAGCTCATATCATGCCTGCTGATAATGTGCTCTTTTGGCAGCAACGTGAGCTCTGTTCTCTCAATCCCCAAGCCCTGGGGTCTGCTACAGGAAGCTGTCAATTGTAATCTCTCCCCCTCAGACATTCCTGTGGATACCCAAGGCACCCAATGTGACAGCATGGCTCAAAAGCAGATTAAATAGCAGGCAGGGAACACCTTGCTTGTCACCACTTAGCATCCAAGCTGCAATGGCTTTGAGGAATTGTCTGGGCCCTTCCAGAGTCCCTGAGCAGCTCTTTTTGCTAGTATCAGTCCAGAACAATCAGCAAATTGAGTTCTTTTTATTAACTTTAAAAGAAGACATTAGGCTCAGCCAGGAGAATAAAACCAATTTATGAGGCAATTAGCTCTGCAAAAACATTTCTGTCTCCCCAGAGCAGCCATCTGAGGAGCATCTTATTCCAGCTGCACAGCTTCTTCCGGCCTTGGGTTTACAGCGCACTCCATTCATCATAAATAATAATAATGTATAAACAAATGATTTCCTGATGTGTGTGTGACAGAGCCAGGAAGGTCTTCTCTGCCTGAAACTAGACCATATTGTTGGGTTCCTCCCTTCAAGTGCCATTTCTGTGGCCTGTCACTTGATTGTGACTCATTTTGATGTTCAAGCTCTTTATAAGCAGTGTTATCTTAGGTAGGCTTTTAATGGGATCTGCAACAGTATTAAGTTGCAATCTGAAAAACTTGAACTACATGAAGAGGCCAAAGCAGCAGACTCAAGAGAGTTCCTTGCCAAGTCCCTTTGCAGGAACTGCAGCTTTCTCAATCCACAGGAATTGCCTGTTAATGCTGAAAGTTTGGGCAAAAGCCAAAAATGAGGTCTTCCTCTTCCATTATTGTCCTGATCAAATGAATTCTGGATAATGAAGGTGGTGCAGGGATGAATATGGATTTGAGTTGAGACAAAACTTTGTTTTTGCTGCTTGTGGGCTAGCCTAAGACTTCCAAATTTGCCTTAAAAGCAAATTGATATGAAAAGTTAAAATTCAGTTTCAGTAAGCTGATGCAAAATACTATTCTGCCAAACACAGAACTCCTATTTTCTGTATTTTCCTGTTTCAACTTTTCCATTTTATTATAGGCATCTGTTTCCTGATTTTAATTACACGATGCTATTGTGGAAGTGAAAACTGTACTATCAAACCCCAAACACTAGACCGTAACATTTTAACTACAAATATTCTCAGCAAAGTTAGTGAAGTTTTACAAAACTTCATGATTCTGTTAAATCAATGTGTTTTTTTTACATAAGGTGATGTAGCTGGTGGAGTGCTGACCAGCATGCAATGGTTTATAAAGGATACACTCCTCTGGAGAAGAGCCCCAGGCTTGCACCATTTTCACCTCCATCAGCAGGAGGGAATTCTGTAGGGCTTAGTGTGCGTTAGGAAACTGAAGAATAAAGAAAGTACAATGGCCTGCTCAATTATAAGTGATCATATTAAAACAACCAGAAAAAGAAAGGGCTAAACCCCAAGTTTTCAGTATGAATCAGGATGCCCAAAAGACAGTTTCCAATGGAGACTTTTCAGGTGTTAAACTGGGGCTCGCTGTACCTCTGTTTCTCTCTGAGCACTGTTTCTGAATCTCAGGAAGAATGTACCCAGCCCTGAAATGCAATAGCCTTTATATTTATTAGGCTAAAAAGCATGAAAACACAGGGGAAAATTGATGAAACCAATGTTTGGAGTCACACTCGGCACCAGTCCTGTTGGTGGCTGTTACTCCTGGACACAGCTGTGGATACAGGACAGGAAGCACAAATCCCAGGCAAACCTTCCCAGGTTTGACTGTCCACTGCTGCCTCTTTGGTCATTGGATTAAAGACCTCACAGGACCACTAGCTCAGACATGGTGGCTGCAAGCCCTTGGGAGGCTGGCGGCTTGGCAGAGGACTCTGTGAGTGACCCAGCATACTCAAGCCTTTTGCAGCAACTTCCTATGCAATTTCCAGTTGTGCATTTTCCTCATGCTCCACACTGCAGATTAAGCATGGGATTTATAACCACTCAGAAGTACTGCTATCAGTAGCTTGACCAGCTCGAGTCTATCAGTGGCTTTGAAGGGATTTTTTTTCTTCTTTATTTTTAAAATCCTCTCCTGCCCCACTTCTTCTCCATCACTGAGTTAAAGGTCTGCTTAACATCTCCTTTGGAATAGTTCTGCCTTTAAATTATGATGACTCAGTAAGTCCAGCTAAGGCTTTTTAAAAGCTTTTAATTCTAAGCTTTGGGGGGTTTACACAGCTGGTTAAATCTGTAATGACTTTTCTTCGTTCCCACTTGAACTTTCTACTGTTCTGGTGCTCTTTAACTTCTGCAAGGCCTCATTTAGGTTCCATCAAAGCACTTGCACAAGGAGAGGAATGGCTCTTTCAGTACTCCCTTTTTATTAATGCATGGGTGTATAAATGATGCTGACACTGAAGGGGTTGAGCGTAGCCTGAGGAAGACACAATGTTCTAAGGTATTTGCTATCATAGCTGCATCATTCTATATAAGGCCTGTAAAGACTGAAATGCTTCCTCTGTGTGTGTGTGTGTGTGTGTGTGTAATACACCATGCATATACTTCACTAAAGTAATTCCTGCCTCTGCCCTCCCTAGGCCTGTGCATGGTTTATTTTATATCCAAGCAGTTTTCACATCTCAGTCTATATGATTAGGGACAGAGATGCTTCAGCAAACCATTGCTGGCCTTAGAGGAGGGCCAATTCTTAAAATGAAGGGGTTGGTTTTATGGTCAGGGCTGGTGGCAACCATCCCACTGGCTGAGCAGATAGATCTTGAGCTGCAGAAAACAAAATTATGCTCTCTGTGGCTAAGAGTGAAGGGACACATTGGCACAGCAGTAGCAAAGAGCACGTTTTTCAGCAGCTTTTCTCTGCAGGACAGATTGCCAGGGTAAGCCTTTGTGACACACCAGTGCTGCTGACCGCCACAGGGTGTCTCACAGTGATGGCAGTCCTAAAGCACCTCCGCTTTGCCACCTTCAGGTAGCAGATAGTCACTAGGCAGTTGTTTGAGCAGAAGAAAAGAGAAAAATAACAAAGAAAATGGGAGGAAAAAAGGGTGAATGAATACATTTTGTTGTACTTGGAAACCATCTTCTGTTATCTGTGTTGCTACATGCATTGGCTTTGATAGGCTGCTTAGTCGTCTCCTGGCCAAATATTCCTGTGCTGATGTGCAAAAGCTGTCCCACTTTGATACTCACTCATACAAGCACTAGCAGTGCTGTAGTGGCAGCAGCTGTCAGCTGGATAATTGCACAGGGGCTGCTGGGTTTTTGTGCCGATTAGGAAATGATTCAGACATCCTAGTGGGAGGCTACAGCGCAATATTTGGGCTGGATTTTCAAAGGTGTTTAGGTGCTGGAAGATTTAGATAAGTGCCTGTAGGGATTGACAATGCCTGAGAAGCCTCTGTGCCTAAATCCTACTGAAATCATGGGCATTTTGGTGTCGGAGCTGCTAAAATACTTCTGGAAAGTCCTGTTTGTAAGAAGAAATGCTGGTAATGTACCTTGTATTGTGGACAGCTGGCAGCTACAAAAATACCCAATGCCAAGGTAGAGTAAACAAGATAAATATATAATTTGATGTCTTTGCCATTGAAAAGGGATTTGGATAAGATGCCTCTGAAATATTGGAGATCGTCTCTAAGGAAGGTAGATGGGGCAGGAAAGAAAGTTCAGCTGGAACAGGCTTCAGGAGAGCTGGCTCTGGCCTTTGCCCTGCCCCAGACTTGCTGCATGACCACAGGAGGTTGTGGAGGCCCAAGCTCTTGAGAACACAGCAGTTGAGGCTGGTTTAGAGGTCTCTCACCCAGAATCCTATTTAGTTCCTGAACAGGTTTTGTTGGCCACTGTATTCAGTTTCCACCAAGAGTTACCAACACATTGGTCTGCTTTAGATGCTTGGATAAAATACGGTTTTCTGTTACAGATCTTACATCTTCCCTGTTCCCCTGGTCTGCAGAGGGAAGCCCAGCCTCATGCTGGACAGGCAGCCATTTTGAACACCAAACCCTGCCCTCAAAGGCCACACACCTGCACAACAGCTCTGTGTAGGAAGTGGCTGCCTGTGGCATCATTCACCAGTGCATTCAAGGGTTTTGCATCAAAGTGGATGTGGTGTTCCCTATGCTGGCACCTTCTGGTGTGAGTGCCTGTTGCAGGCTAAGTGTGATGGTTGTTCTCTCTCTGCTGGTTGGGACTTCTTATGGGATGAGATGGGCTTCTCATCTCTAGAAGTAATAATGTTCATGTTTTCTCAATAGGAAACCTGTCACAAAAAGCCCAATATCATGCTAGGTTGATGTGTGTCTCCTTAGGACAGGCTGGAAGAAATATGTCTCTCTTGTAAATGCCATTGCAGAAGAGATAAAATGTCTTTCAGCCTTACCAGAGACAGTACTGTAAAACTTTACTTCTTCAGATATGAAATTAGAGGGCAACAGGCCATCTTCAGCTGTCAGACATGGAGAACAAGCAGCACTGTCCTCTTCTGGCTTCTTTCAGACTTAATTCTTCCTTATGACATTCAGATCTTGCTCTCCTCTTGCTACAACCAGGGTCGCAGTTTTCTCGGAAGCTGAGCTTTGACAGGAGTGAGTCCTTGCTTCCAAACAGTTACTTTGCAGCTCATGTAGAACTTGCTGCTACAGCACTTGGGGCTTTTGCTATAATCCTGCTGCTGCCACCACATTGTGGTTGCCTTCCTTCAGCGGAAACATTCCAGTGCAGATCTCAGCTCTGCAGTGTCTCAGCACAGCTCTGCATTTTGGGGGGGACAGAAATTGGCATGGGAGGAAGGCTCTGGAGTCCCAGCAAGAGGCACACTCCCCACGTCCCAGCTTCATGCTGTGCCTGGAAATTGTCTTGCAAGTGTCACTGGCCCGTAGGAGGGGATGGAGAAAAGCTAACAGGCCTTATCTCAGCTGGGGAAAAGAGCTCTGTAATTAGGATAAAGCCCTACAGCTGCATGCTTTGTAATTTTATTCTGCTTTCTTACTATGGGAAACTGAGTTGTTTTGCCTGCTCCTCAGAGGATAAAAGTTTTGTTGTCTGAGGATGGATTGCACCCAGGAGCGTGGTCCAGCCATCGGATGGAGAAAGGCAGAGGATAATGACAGCTGGGTGGGTTTTTCAGCAAAAAATAAAAGGCAAGGCCACCTTTTCTAATGAAAGGGATGGAGATGAGGATCTGGGGACTGTGTGTCACAGTCATTAGCACAGAGTTTAAAAGAACTGGCAGTGGCCTGTGTTTTAAAGTCCAGTCAGTAGCACTTAATAGCCCTGGCTTTCTGCAGAAGTCCCTCAGCCTGTTTTCAGTCACTCCCTTCAGTGAGACTGGTAGATTTATATGATTTTACAAGGGTACAGAATAGTTGCGTTGCAGCGTGGCACCATTTCCCCTTAATGGACTCTGTGAAAAACAAATTTTGATGGTGTAAAAGTGCCGAGGCTGCTGGACCAAAGTAGTCCATTTGCAACACCCTACAGTGAGTGAAAGCCACAGGACTGGTTATGGCCATGCTGAAAGGCAGTGAAAGAGCTGAACACACCAGGCACTTATAAAAGGAGAGATTTACAGCAGTGACCTGTGCATTATAAAGAGTATCATTTTATTTGCTCCTGAATTCAGCTTAAAGAGCCAGTGTACTGAGTGTTGCACAGGACGTTGCAGAGTGTCTTCATGAACCTTCCTTCAAGGAACTTGCGTGTGCTGCTGACAAGCTTGTGCAAAGGCATATTTCTTGCTTGAAAATGGCTCAGGCCCTGTGAGGAAGCATGCAAAACAGTCCCTGGGAGCAGCATGGCGCCTCAGCCATGAGGAAGTCACAGGAGGCAGGTTGTGAGCAAGGGTGGCCCTGGCAGAAGAGGAATAGGACACGGTGGGGAGGGAGGGAGAGGAGGACTTGCAGCCATGGCTGAAACAGACAGACACAGCTTGTAGATAAATGCCCAGGTATGGGCAAAGACCTTTATGACATGGTGTTGAACAAAGTCTCTTTTCCTTGAACACTTTATGTTGTATCATGTTTGGAACCACAGAATTTCTCCCCTTGAGGAAGGCTGAGAGGTTCAGCAATGTCTCTGTCAAATTTCCTCTTCACTTTCTGTCTATGCAGATCAAGCAAGGAATCTGGATTGATGGACTGGTGTTACAGCTGACACCTGAGAGGCTTTTATCTAGATTGCACAGATATGAGTGCAATGGCTGGTTGACATGTTACTCGGACTTTAGGAATGAGGTACATCTATTCCACTTTGGTAACTTACTGTAGAAGATGTCTACAGCTAAGCTAGCAGTCCAGTGCCCAGGAGGGGAGAGGAAAGGCACCTATAGTTTACAATACATTTTATCTGGTGGTAGATGCCTAATGTGGACCAGACATTGAGTGTACCTACACTGCTGCAAGCACATGGGGACTGGGTTGTCATTCCTGGTGTCTCACACCATCTGTAGCTCCTGTGGTGTAACCCAGAGGTGATGCAGAGAGGAAAGGAACTTGCTGAAGCCAGAAAAAGCATGAGAGCTTTCTTTGTGGCTACGGGAGCTGCTGACTAAAGCAGGAAACACAAAGATCCTACTGCTTTATGCAGCTGAACTTGCGCTGCCTTGCTGGTCTGCTATCTGCAGGAACAGCTCAGGGTGGCAGTGCTGTCTTACGGTTTGAGCTGTTCCCTGCCTTGATTTCTTTTTCTTGCTGACACGCAGGGAGTTGTATCCCCAGAGTGAGCATCAGGAGTTTCATATGAAAAAAACACAGATGCAAACTGCAGAATTCTGTGTCCTGCCATGCTGGGTTTAATTAAGGGCATACTGACAAAGTCCCTGTTTGGTAACACCACTCTGGAGTCACGCTGAGTTGGAATTCAAGTGGCTTTATGGCAAGGCTGAGTTTGGGCTCACGTCTGGCAATATTAAATCACTCTCCTGTAGGAAGAGAAGGTTATTTCTCTTTTCTGCATTTCAAGTGACTACATGGGCCAAACACACATTTCTGCTACAACTGGTAGGAAAAAAAAAAATAACCTCTGTAGGAAGCACTGGAAAGGAGCAATGTAAAATGCCACACCACTGATTGTTAGCACTGCTTATTCCCAAAGGGAAGTGCAGCCTTTGAAAGACAGCACTTCATCTCGGCATCGTCTGGCTGGGAGGTAGCCGTGGCATGCGTATCTGGTATGGACACAGCCCTGTGGTGCGCTGGATGCTATTCCACTTGTGCTCTTGGCACTGTCCTGTCTCCTGGGAACGATTGACAGTGCTTCATGCTGTTGAGAAATTTCAGGCAGCTGATATATGGATGCAAAATCTGCCTACTAAATATATTTCATTTATTTTTCCTGTGCTATTTATTATCTATGAAATCTATTTATCTAATATAATCTACCTACATAATTAGATACGGTTGTATAAATAGAGATGAAGGCAATGGGTTATCACAGTAGGCATGTCTACTTTATCCACCCCAAAATCATTGTCTAGCTTGATTTTGTGAATTTCCCTTGTTTTTCCTGGATTTCCAGTGTAGTCAGACTTAAGGTACCTATACTGTACAGTTACCTTTCTCTTAAACAGCAGATCTGCTGTGTGGATGCTCTGTGCTTTTTATGTGGAACCTGTGGCCCATGTCTTTAAAAGCACATATATTTGTCCAGAGGCTCCCAGATGGAAATAAGGCAGCCCTCAGGATGTATAAAGACATAGAAAAATACATTTATGGATCTATATATGTATCATAAATCCCAAACCCCCTCCATTTACAATGACTATCAGTTTTTTAGCGGGGATTTCTGGGAGCCCTGGTAGGAAGGTGTCCTGTTGCAGGCACCCTGCTGTGTGGCATGGCATATAAGCGAACATGTGTGTACTTCCTCTCTGTAAAGCATCACTCGGGATTATTCCAGCCTCAGAGGTAACATCCCATCCTGGCACAGTGGCAGATTAAGGCCTGAAATATTCTTGAAACTTCGTTGTTTTGGGAAGAAAAGCACCTTCACTTGTTCTAGGCAGCACTGGATCTTCCCCAGAGGTTTGGCAATGCCCATGGCAGTTAGCTGGCTTTTGAATCATGACTTCTGCTCCTCATCCAGCCAGAAGCTTCCCTCACCAGCTCCTGTGCCCTGGCTGTGCTTTGGATCTGCTCTTTGTGCGGTGAGGGAATGACCCTGAGCCAGAGGAGGGTTAATTGCTGTGGTTACAAAGCAGTGTCAGCAGTGCTTAGGCAGAGTTGGCTGAGCTGGTGGATGACCATCTCCACTTGTTTCTAAATCTGTTTTTTACAACTCTGTGGCTATGTTGAGTCAAATTTGGTGTTGCTTAAAGGAAAATGGCTCCATCAGAGAGAAGATTCGCTTTCTGTTCTTGTGCACGCTTCCCCTAAGCATAAAACAGCAGGGATATTTTGCCAAGGCTTTGGAGACTCTCTGGCTTGAAATAAATAAAAAAGGCAAAGCACAAAGAATAAGGAGAAGTAGTGATGTATAAAATGGAGCCAAACATGGTTTTCTAGGATTTGCAAACCCCATGAAAAACATGCAGGGCATTTTATCCCTCAGAGCAGGAACAACATTTGCTTTTTTGGAGGATGAGAGATTCTGTTGACTGTCTGCATCATGAGTCTCCACTGATGCACTGCTCCTTCTGCTGCTAGAAATGGAGTACAAAGGCTCCTGTTTAGTAGATAGGGCCAAGAATTTCTCCGAAGCATCAGACATCAAATCAACATTTTCAATCTCTCCTCTCTGCCTGAGAGTTGCTTTTCCTTCATGTTTCTTTTGCTGGTTTTCACCTAAATCCACCCTCCCCCTCCATCTCCCTGATCAAACCCTTTCTTTCATGGCAAACATCATTACTACAGCAGGGAAGATGAAATACGCCTCAGTCTACCTCAATCCCAGTGCAGACAGAAACCCAAAAGACAAGGGCAAAGAACAGCAAATAAGGAGGTTTGCAGAATGCCAACACAGCAATGGCAGTGAGAAATACAAGACAGAGCTGTTAACCACACAAGGAAATAAATGCTCCTGTGGGAAAAGTCATACACTAATGCCTATTAGCTTAATAGCCCTGTGGTTTCGGCAGAGGGCTGAGAGACAGGGGGTCTGGGCTCTGCGTGCTGCTGTGCCGCAGCCCGGCTGTCGCTGGGGAGGCTGGATGCTCGCTCTGCCCTTGCTTGCCTTTGCTTTCAGCTCTGCGGTGTAAAACAGGAACTGGTTTCTTCTGGGGTTGTCAGACACAGGCAGAGGCCAGCAACACCAGGAGCAGCCCACGCTGTCGTTGGTTGAAGGAGTTCACGGTGTGTGTACACACTTGTGCAGGGGTCAGATCTCTCCCCAGTGGTTCTTCCTCTCCCATCTCAGGCTCTGTCTGGAGGCTGGAGCTGAGTGAAGGACTCCAGCATTTCTCTTCAGAAGGAGATTGCACACAGTGTGCCCAGCCCAAAACCAAATGCTCCGCAGGTGTTATGTTGGTTGTTGGGAGTCTGGGGACTGAAGTCAAAAGGCCATGGGAAAAATAATAATTAAATGAGAGCAAATGGCAATGCCAGTCTGATGGAGAGCAGGAGGTAATCAACAGTACTGGTTTACCAGAAATGTTTGTGAAGGAAGGAGAGCAAAGCTTTCCCTGGAGAAAAGATAAAGAGGCAGATTACAACATACTTTACTACATAGTGCTTCCTGAAAAAGAGCTGAGGGCATTGCTTTCTACTTAAATATTTTGTGTTAAACATTAAAGGGATGAAGGCAAGGAGCCTGAGTAGCTACAAGTTAATTTGAAAAGTGGAGATTTTTAGGCTGGGGAGAAGAGAGACTTTATTGGTTATTATTAGACTTTCCAGCTTACAATGGACAAGTCAGGTGTTTTTTTTTCGTTTGACTGCTGCTGGTTTTTCCTTCTTCTGTTGAATCTTCTCTCTGCTTAGAAATACCCTACTTCGAAGAGAGTCTCCTT
>NW_010181189.1:69252-99254 GCF_000695765.1 Mesitornis unicolor
GCAAGTGGCCTAAGGATGCTGAGTCACTGGGGCCACAGCACGTAAGTGGCTCAGTCTGAGCACTGCAGAGGCTAGGTCTGAGGAGGTACAGGGTTAGTAAGAGATAAACACCCTGCTCTGCCTGCTAACACCAGGGTCTGGGGCAAGAATGCTTTTGCTGTTGGAAGGATAAGATCTTATGGAGGAGAAATAAGGGGATGAAATTTTATGTTATGGGTTATGTTCCAGGCAAGAAATTTTTAAGAAGAGTGGTTGAATGGAGGTCCTACTAGTTACTCAAGGTATGAGACCTTTCTCACTTCAGATTTAGGCTTCCATGACTGCCAGGAGTTAGCACAAAAGCAGTTTGTCAGGCATTGGGTAGATGGTGATGTGGTGAACAGGCCTAAGCACCCTGGGGAAAGAGAGGTCTCTAATGACGAAGGTGTTGCCAAACACTGCAAAAGGCTTCATCAAGCTGAATATTACAATTAGCCATGTTTTATTGTTGTTGTTCTTATTATTACAATTTATTGTTATTTTAGTTGAGTTTATTTCACTCATTAAACTGCTTCTATCTCAACCCACAAGTATTTCAACCTTTCTCCTCCAATTCTCTCCTTACCCCACCAGGGAGGGAGGTAGTGACCGAGCAGCTGTGTGGTGTTTAGCTGCCTGCCAGGTTAAACCATGACAACCTGGAAACTTCTGCAAGCATGGGGATGAATTTTGAATAGAGATATTAAAAAAAAGGTGAAATTTAATATTTTTCCTCTTATGACCATGTCATGTCAGATTTACTGCCTTGCAGTGGCTAGCAAGAAACTTATTAGGAAATAATACTGCTACCTTAGAGCTGGGATATTAATTTTTAATCGATTACTTCTTTGTGATGATGATGAAAGTAGAATATCAAAGATGGGCCAATAGTGTAGCACATGCCCTTGCTGTTCTGGAAGCACACACTGAGCTCCAAGCTGTTCTCAAGGCTTTTCTTTCCCAGCTGGCCAAAATAAGCCTGCGCCAGCCTTCTCCTGCATCCTGCTAGTGTGTGAACACCTCCCAGTCTCTAATGCACTCATTATCACCCTGCCACTGCAGGGAGATGGATGAGGAAGCAAAGGCAGGAGGGAGGCTTAAACCCTTTGGTCCAGTGGGAGTGAATCACTGAAATGGTTTATGGAGTGGATGAAAATTAACAGAAATCCCCTGGCAAAAGAAGGGACCTGAATCTGCATGCCTCTGTGATCTGAAAGAGACAACCAAAGCATGGCACAGGACACCCAGGGTATAGAGAAACATGCTGGGAGAGGATTGTGATGTGCAACTGCTACCAGTACGGCATGAATATTCACCCCTGGCTTCTGCAAATATATCACCGTGACTGCTGCACTGACAGCCCAATGCCATTCGCTTGTGTATGTCACCGAGATCCAACTCTGCTTTTTGAGTTTCTCCAGGCTTTCCCATACGGTGGTTACCCAAGAGTCTATAGCCTGCCCAAAATACTCCCTGAGGTCTCCGATTGGAAAAGGCTCTCCTCTTTTCCCCAGGCTGCCCTCTCTACCTGCCAAACATGTTCTTCACCGCAAAGTGAAGCATCTGTTGCCTACACAATGTAAGACGCCAGCATCTTAGGATAAAATATGAAGGGGGGAAAAAAAATAAAAATGGCTTCTGCTGCATCTGCTGGCGGGGAGCAGCACGTAATCAGGGAGACCGAGCTGTCTCAGGCCTCAGGCCCTCACTGGCTGACATCCCTGCCAAACCATGCTTGCCACAAATAGTCAAATATCTTGCTTTTTAATATCCCACCCGAGGAAATAGCCCCTCCATGCTCCCATCCCCTCAAGCTGAAACAATTTTGTCACTAATGTGAATCACGAATGCCATTTTCCTGCAGCGAGCTGTGTTTCTCCTTGGAAACTTCCCTTGCAGTCATGAAGCAACAAACTTTGGCTTTCAAAGAGTAGGTAGGATCAGAGCTTCTGGTGGCGGGAGGATGTTTATATGTATATGCACAGATGTTACTTACAGACAAGTTAGGGTTTGTTTTCCAAAAGAACTTAATGTCTGATTTTGGCATATTTGGCTTTGTAAACTTTCTCTTAACACATCTTTCTAATGTGGCAAATGAACAAAAAAGTTATCATCAGTTTCTTTTAGTCTGAATCTGTTAACTCAGCTACGTCGCTGTTTACTTCATTGTTTATGGGGCAACGTGTTCCCAAAAACTGCAGGAGGAAAGAGCCCACTGCAGTTGGCAGATGCAATGGATTGATACTTTGTGAGTGTGTGTGTATGTACCTATGTCCACCTCAGAAAACACAGATCTGCAGCCTGTTTGATGAAAGAACTTTGTAGCTTTAATAGCAAACCCAGCAAGCAACAATGGGAAGTGTAGAAAGAATTTTTTTTCCCTTTGTTTTCTTGTGGCCTTTCTGATTCATAAAGAAATTCTCCAGTCAGTCCTAGTGTGTTTGTATAAGCCTAAGCTGGCAGGAAAAGCACAAGCCAAAAGCAATGCAGCGAGTTGCTGTCTGAAGCTTCTTGCATTCATGATGATTATTTGCAATATACTGGATTGTGCTAATCCTGTGTTTCTCCCAGGGTCACACTGTAGGGTCTCTCCCTTCAAGGCAAGTCTTGGAGCTCAGAGAAATCACAAAGCTGACTTTTCTCTCTCCTCACAGATTTGCTTTTAGAGGTCACAGGTAGAAGGAAAAGTCAGAGGTAAGTGTGCTTTCAGTGTCTCCTTCCCTGGGGCTCATAGTGAGCACTGTCTAAGGTTGTGGTTCCCTGTTATGCAAAGCAAGTATCAGTGTATCTTGAAACAAATTTTATGTGGTCACAGGCTTCATCTTTGAAAAGTTTCCAATGGGGCTTGTGACTTAGCATGGGCAAAAGGCCAGAGGTGGGGAATGCAGGGGGACGGTCCACCAGGAAGGGGTCACAAGATTTGGTTCCATCTGAAAAGGGACACTCTGGGAAGAAAAGGCACCTTGTTGCTTTCTGTTTTCAAGAAACTGAGAGATGGAAAAGGCTTCCCAGTTCTCACCAGCCCTACCTGCTTGTCTGACTACTTGGTGCTCATTGAAGGACTGAAACCAACATGAGGAGCACCTGAGCCCAGTGGGAGCCAGGTTTGACCACTCTGATTTACTTGAGTTAGAATTTGTGTCCTAGAAACTGGCTGAGGGCATCATCCATTACTGTCACATTCGGATTTGGGTGGATGAGTGTCGTCTCTGGCCACAGGGGTAACACTGTGACTGACCAGTCTGGCCTGGAAGAGAAAGGAGAAATCTTCAGAATCACAGAATCACAGAATATTAGGAGTTGGAAGGGACCTTGAAAGATCATCCAGTCCAACCCCCCTGCCAGAGCAGGGTCACCAGACCAGGTCACACAGGAACATGTCCAGGAGTTTGAATGTCTCCAGAGAAGGAGACTCCACAGCCTCTCTGGGCAGCCTGGGCCAGTGCTCTGGTGCCCTTGCAGTGAAGAAGTTTTTCCTCATGTTCAGGTTGAACCTCCCATGCTCCAGCTTGCATCCATTGCCCCTTGTCCTGTCATTGGCTGTCACTGAGAAGAGCCTGGCTCCTTCCTCCTGACACTCCCCCTTTACAAATTTATCAAGATTAATGAGGCCACCCCTCAGTCTCCTCTTCTCCAAGCTAAAGAGACCCAGCTCCCTCAGCCACTCCTCATAAGGGAGATGCTCCACTCCCTCCAGCATCTTTGTGGCCCTGCGCTGGACTCTTTCAAGCAATTCCCTGTCCTTCTTGAACTGAGGGGAAGGAGAAACATTTACTGGCTGGACACTAAGTGTGCTAGGCTTTTCAAAAAGTGGCCTCTTTTTGACAATTCTTCTTTCCCTGAAGGATCAAAAGCTATTCAAGAACACAGAAAAGAGGGAAAATAGAACTGAGACTTATAAACAAAAAAAATTCTGTTGTATCTTAGGTCTTCATCCCTTGGTTTACATTTCACTGCTCATCTTGGGAGAAAATTCAGTCTTGGGGTTTGCCTTCTCCTCTGCACGGAACACAGTGATTATGTTAATCCTATTCAGGTTCTAGACTCAATTTTTCTTCCTTTTTCTAAGGCCCTTGTTGTTATTTTCCATCCAGCCACTCTTACAGTTACAAAAAGTACATCTGAGAGGCTGACTTGATTTGCTCTTTCCCTTTGGGAATAATAGATGTCATGGTATTTAGGAAAATGAAAATAAAAAAAACCAAACCCTTTCCACACACCAAAGGGTGTGGGGAGAAAACCACTTGAATTATCTGTATCCTAAATGCTGTAATCTAGAGCTGACAAAGACGATCACAGACTTATTTTCTTGTTCTGGCTCAACATTCCTTTAGCCAATACAAAAATTTCTTATAACCTCTGTCTCTCCAGGAAGTTTGACCAGCACTGCCTCAAACTGTGTGCTTTCCTAACTATTAATACTTAACAATTGCGGAAGTTTTGACTTTTTTTAATATTTTGACAAAAAAGATTTTCCAAACAATCGCAACTTTTTGTCTCTTTCAGTCCTGTCTGATACCTCTTGGTAGGTGTCTATGAAAGGCAAATAGACACCTGTGGAGTCTAAGGAGCAGCTCTGGTAATTTTATGCAGCTTTTTCACCCCCCAACACCTGCCTCCATAATCTGACAATAACATTGGATTTTTGGTATCTCTTTAACACTCCAAAAAGTAAACTCTTTTCATAACATCTATCATTTTCCAAGGTAATTTGAAGAGAATACCTTTCACTTTCAAATTGACCTTCTGCAGATTTGAAGCCACCGTTGTTTTGTGAAAGCTCTTGGCATTTAAAACTGCTTTGTAAGAAGGAGGAGGAATAAAAAAAAAATAAAGCTCCCAACCCCAGCTACTTCATGTTCCTTCTGATCTGCCCAGAGCTTTTCAAGTGAGTGGGAACACGCCAACAAATGCAGTCCGAAGAAAATCTCATTTCGATCCTAAATGGTGCTTCACAATTTCCAATTCAGGCTGTTGCCATTTTTACAGGAATTGATGGCTGCCATTGTTATCAAAGCTGACAGGTCTCTGGTAGGTTGCACAATCAGCGCAACCCGCTCGAGCCTTTCATTATTCCCAAGTGGCAGATTCTCATGATATCTCTCTTTTATAGGCATTGCTCATTTTTATTTTGCATTTGACGTGGCTCCTCCACTCGCTCGCTGCTGGGGTGCAGAGATAAAACGGTTTCTCTAAAGGTAAAGGAACAACAGCTCCGACACGCGTTGAAAGTGGTTGGTGGCTGCTGTCCTTCCAGCACGTTTTGGATCAGACACTGCTCTGCTTATTGAAATTAGCAGTTGGGTAATTGCCCAGCTGATTCATTCTCAGCCCTGGCATTCAGGCAGCATTTTGTAGACATGCAAATGTCCTCTGAAAGCAAATCCAATTCAAAGGTTTTGGGGGCTCTTGTGCTTGAAAAAAATAAAGAGGCTGCTCTTTCTGTTGAGCTGGCTTTGTCTAAAATTCTCTCTCTCTCTTGTGGAAGAACCTGGAAGAGTGCTGAAATTCCCCCAGATGACCAAACTGGTCATCAGGCTGAGGAACAGGACAAGTGGAGAAAGGGTGACCAGCTCCCCTGGAATATGAAGGAGCTGAATGGAAGATGAAACTCCCTGGAGCTGAGAGGTGTTTACCTGCACCAAGTACAATAGAGGCAACCTGAAAGGATGATATCCCCTTCCCTCCCACATTTTCTCATCAATAAAACTCCATCCAGAGGCTCTGCTCAAGCCTGAATGGAGCCTATGAACACCCCATGAGTTCCCTGTATGGCACAGATAGCTCTACATGGTGAAAGAGAAGGGTGACCTTTTGACTAAACCTTCATAAACCTTATTTTTCAGAATTTTACTGTATAAGTTTTGCATAATGTCAAATGGGAGATTCCCGGTGGATACAGGAAGAGATCTACCAAATCCTCCAAATGGCATTCCAAGGGCTTTGTGTTTGTCCTCACCAGATTCTTATAGGATTCTCATCTTGCCTTTGCCTTCAACCCTAGCTGTGCTTTCAGCATGATTTTTTCCTATTATTTAGCCTGCAACTGCTTTGAAGTTTTTCATTATGAAGGTAACTTCTCTATGAGGAAACTGCTGTGGTTGCCAGCTGTGTCTGTCCTGCTCAGAAGGCGATCTGCAGTGGGTTTCTCCCAGCCACTGGATTTGGGGACAGCTTTCTGAAGGTATTTACACACCTAAAGGCATCAACTGGGATACGAGACCAGCTGTATAACTGTAGTTCTGTAGCTGTTATGTGTTTGTGCTTACACACACAGTTTAAAGGGAATGTGAGGAAGGAGGGATTGGTGCTTCTGCACTAAACCTGGCTTCTCTAGATTTAGTTCAAGTTTAACCAGCCTCTGCTAAGTGTTGTAAGATGAAATCCTAAAGAAGTCAAATTTCCCTGTAGGAAAGTGCCCAGTGAGAGATATGGGTGAGTGCAGCCATCAGTGAACTCCATGGAAGCAGGGATGCAAGGGGAAGCAGAGCACAAAACCACAAGAACAGCAAAAGAAACATCTCCCCCATCTTCTGGCCTTGCATCATGAAGGCAGCCAAAACCAGGGGCTATCATGGTGTGACCCTTTTTCCCTGTTTCTGGTGCTTGGGATAATTGTCATAAGGGAAGATCTATTGCTTAATAGAAATAAAGAAGGCATAAAAAACAGCCTTGCAGGTAAATGAAGAAAAATATTCTGAACAAATAAATTAGTGAGCAGATATTGACAAATAAGTAACTCTGCAGCCCCTAGCAGCTTAATGACTATAAATACTCAAGACAGGATTGACAGACAGGGATAATATCTTTTATTATCAGATTAAAAGCCATAACTAGAAAAAAAAAGCAACAAAACAAAAGAAGGTACTTTTGAGTACTGGGTCTGAAGCAGAGGCCACAAACTTCCAGGTAAATAAACATCAGGGACAATTGTCCTACTTTGATTTAATTACATGAATCAGTTAAACAATTAGAGAGGAAAGGGTTGTTAAAATCTCAGAAGCAGGTGGGAACATTCAGGTTTGATTTCCCAAGACAAGCTTTCTTGATGGCACTGAGTCAGACATTCAGTCCCCTTCTTCCCTTTGCTATTTGTTCCTAGTCTGATCTTTCCTGCACAGCCAAACACTGCTTGTGCAAAGGTGTTGTAAACAGGGTCAGGCAACTGAGTGAATTAAAATATAAGCCATGAGAAAAATTATCTTTTAGGCTTTTTTTCTTTTAGGTTACAACTGTGGGGATAGGAGGAGAGGCCAGTCACTGTTAAAAATTTCAACTCATGGCCCCTCTGCTTCCAGAACTGATGCTATGGATAGCTGACATCCATTGTGGGCCTGGAATCATTAGAAATAGGCTGGAAGTGGGAAAGGGCTGGCTGGCCACTGTCATATCACAGAGGACAAGCAGTGCTGTGTCAAGGGGATGCTATCCACAGATTGTTTGTCATGTAAGCTGGAGCCTAAGATGTGATGTAAACAGAGCCAGAAGACAGGAGGACTTTTCACGGTGGATGGTAGAGAAATAGATACACTTGATATCTCTGGGCAAGGTTTAGGCTAGACTGTTACTATTTGGTTTATTAGATTTAAGAGTTAAATTTGAAGAATAATTGTCCTCCATGGAGGGACTTGATTTGCAGAAATGTCTTTGATATCACTGGAGGCCAGATGTGCTATGAGGATAATGTGATGTCTTGCAGAACCTTTGATAAACCATATCTTGCTCTTCTGATAAAACTCAGAAGAAAATACAATCCTGACCAAGCAAGACATTGAATACATTTCTTTCTAAAGCACTGATGAAAGACCAACATGAGAGAGGTTCATATTATTTCTCACTTGATGGGAAGGCATGTAGGTACCAACAATGAACACAGACTAAGAGCCTACAAAAAAACAGGTGAGCAGACAACCCTACACTTGTATTCCCTGACTGTTTCTCATATATGGAAATTCTTGCTTGTAAATCTCCAAAGGACATGCTGAAGTTTTACAGCCTGATGAGGATGCTGGTTTGCAGAGTCCAGCTACCCAGGACGCTCTGCTCACATCTATGTTCGCTACAGTTCCTGCTGGGAGGTATCACAAGATATGAATTTCACACTGTTCACCATCACAGAGCAAAGTGACAGCTTCTTATTTGATGTATAAATTATCCTCTTTCATTATGTTGGATTCTTAAACACACTATCTGAAGACACACTCTTTGTAATAAGATATAAGAGGTTTGACTATTTTTACTGTGACAGAGGAGCTTGTTTAGAGGATAAATCCCCAGCAGCGCACACTTGCCTGGGAACAAGACAGAAAATGTTTTCTCATGTTAAGTTATCTAAAAGTAAGCCCCCAAAGGCTATGGACACACATCCAATGTGTGATGCCAGTCCATGCATCACAAGCAAAATACTTTGGCCAGAAATCTATTGCTTTCATGGACATCTCATGGCAGCTGCAGCAGTCACACGACTGTTATTTCCTCTGTGTGTTTTGAGGGAACGTCCACCTCTGTGCTTTGTGTTCTTGTCCTGCCCTGAAGTAAAGACCTGATCCAAATCTTATCTAAATCCAGTTTGCCATGCTGCTGAGATGGAGGAAGGCTTTAGTACCAGAACTTGGTTATTGCTGTCTGATGAAGTCTTCTGCCGTAGGGAAACTGTTATTTAGATGAGTGACCAAAAGCTGATTCAATGGCAGGGTTTTATCAGTTGTTCGAAGTAAGGACTCAAATGAGTTGATGCCATGTATTCCTCTTCCTGGGCTGCTGGTCCTTGCCTTGTTCCCTGGACTTGCTGTCATTACTCCTTGTCTTTTCTGCTTAATCTCTCACTGTTAAGGTGAATGATGGGCCATATATGGAGCCTGTTGTCTCTTCCTTGTGGTTTAAGCAACATAATATTTGGATTGAAATCACCTTTAGGCGATTTTTTGAAGGAGTGCAATCTATATTGGGCTGGAGGCAGAGTGTACCGTGCCCTGCTGTCTGCCCTCTCCTTGCTTGGTAGAACAACTGAATCAAAATTATTCCCAGTTTAACCTCAAATAGAGTTTTAATGCCACCTTTTGAAAAGAGGCTTTTACAAGTGTAGGACAAAGCAGGTAGTGTTGCAGGGTGATATCACCAGCCTTCCCAGCACATGTTGTCCTCATGTGTCTGAATTTTTTTTCCAGACCAAACTGGAATATGTTTAGATAATTTACAACATGATTCTGCAATGTCTCTGATTGCTCTCTGGGATTTTACCGTAGTCATCTAGTGCTGGAAGCTCCTACTGCTGATGGTAGCTACACAGCAAATCCTGCCTGTCCAGTGCAGGTCCAGAAGTAAACTTGCCGTGATGGTACCGAGTGTCTGTGACATCTTGGGTTTTAATATTAGAAGGTACTGGTTTTCTTCTACAGCATTTCCTATCATTAACAGTAAAAAAAGTAAAACAGTAAGAGACATCTATCCATCCATCCGTCCATCCATCCCTCTGTCCATCTACACACTACTTCAGCACTCTTTAAAATCTAGCTGATGCCTACCAGCCCATAAAGCTCTCTAAGCTTGAAAGTGGTACATTTAAGATATTTTGGCCTTGAACACAGCCCTTAAAGCCATATCCCTTTGATCTTGCAGCCAGTCACTTTGACAAAGGGGCTGTACTTTGTGTGAAATACAAGATTGGGAGTCTTAACCCATATAGGTCTGTTCCATACCCTGCTCGATTTGTTGGTCTGGGGGAATGTCTGAATGGGAAAGGGTTTTGAAGCTTCCTTCAGATACTTTTAGACAAACCCAGGAGGTGTTTTTGGAAGATGCTAAATAACATACTTTAACAGTACTACTGTGTTGGCAGATTACAAATATTAGCCCTTTGTAGTTACTGCCTTCAAAGTGACAATAAAAGAGCCAGATTGGCACATCTATGTGTCATTTGCATTTTGTGTTATTTTCATACGTTTATGTGTTTGAAGAGAAAATGCTTTTTTCTTTGCTGTTTGTCCCCCCCTTCCAAAGCTCCCTTAATTACTTTCAGTTCAGGTTGACTTGCCATCTTATTCTAGGTAATGAAAGTCAGATGGGAAATAGTAAAACTTAGTCTAAAGTCAATCAGTCTGCTGAGCTGAATATAAAACACACTCGTGGTTCATTCACTCCTGGTAGGGAAACAGAGATGCAGATGATTCCCACTGAACACCCAGGAAAAAAAAAAAAGAAAAAAGATCATTAAAGCAAATATCAACACTGCAGACAGGAGAGGGAATGAACACAATGTGTTCTCTGTCTCTGAAGTGCTGCTGTGTTACAAAAGCACAGGAAATAGTTTGCATGCATTTCAGAAGTTTTTATATTTTCTTTTTACTTTTCTGCCTCCCTCCACAAAAGCTCCATCAGTCCAGATTATGACTGATGGAGTGCCACAAAGCAATGGTACTTTTATTGCAGTTTGCATATTTGTGTGAGTGAAACTCAAGTGAAGTCCCTTACAGTTAACATCTCCAGAGCTGGAGAGCACCCTGGTAAGGACTTAGGTTGTGTGGAGGGGACTCAGCTCTATTCCCTCTAGCTCAGAGGCTGGTGCAGAGCTGGGACAAGCTGCAATGTTATGAGTTGTTGCAAATAACCTGTGTGCTCTGGTGCTTTCAGGCTCTCCTCCCTACCCAGAGGGCTGCAGTTGATCAGTAGAGGTCTCAAGCAGCGTCTGGCAGTGGCAGCTCGACCTCAGCAGCTTGTCAGGCTGTTCTCACTACCAGCATGTGCCTGCTTTTGGCGGCTGGGTTTCTTGGTGGTTCCTCTCTCCCAGCTCCCTGGTGAAGCCGCATGGGCTCATGGGACTGCAGATTCCACCTGTCCAGCCCTGATCAGGTAAACAACTGTGTGTGTGCCCTTCCTCAAAGTAGGACTTAGAAGAGACCACTTGTAGTGCCACTGTGCCTTTCCTTCTGCGCTTTGCTTTCCCCAGCTGTAAGATGATGGAAAGGTTTCCAAACTCCCCCAGGCAGGTTCTTCTAGACCAGCTCATGCAGTGTGCCCCATGAGGTGAACTGGGCACTGGTCCCTGTAGTTTCCTTCACTCCTTAGCTGGGAAGATCTGTCTGTGCAGAGAAATTTTCATTTTCAGTTCACATCCTGCACATTAAAGCTCCAGCAAAATTTCCAAGGTGGGGTGGCATGTATAAAGTGTTGTAACTGCTGATTTCTCTCTGCCTTGCAGGTGTTGGGTTTGTTTTCAGCTCATTGCCATTAATTGGAATGAATTTTAATGACTTCATGTGGCTTAGATTGGATGCAGTTAATAATTAATTCCATATGTACATGCCAGATATACGGTATAAGAAATCTCTTGATCAAAGAATTGTTTCCTTGCAGGAACAGAAGCTGACAGTGCCAGCAGCTACCCAGCACCAGCCTGGACTAGGCAGCCTGAATTACTGCAAAACCAGCTCCGGTTCTTCCTACTCCTTGAGACCACAGGCAAGGTCCCTCACCATGGTATGCCTCAGTTTCCCCGCTCTGCAAGAGTATCAGTGCTAGGAGTCACCTTTTGAAAAAGTTTTTGAGATCATTTAACAATAATGCAATGTGACCAAAAACGGTCATGTAGCAAAGTAACTGGAAATCACTCCCGGAAAAGGATGGCAGCTTAGCTCTCCATTACTGTCATTTAGTGGCATCTGTGAGAGACAGAGTATGGGGAAAAATTGCTCATCTTGACATTGCTCACAAAAGGGGAGGTCCCTTTACAGTTCTAGTCAGAGTATCCTTTCCTTATACGACAAGAAAGGAGTGGGAAGGTGGCTCTGCCTTCATTTTTCAGACTTCTCCTGTCCTTTCCTAGTAGTCAATTTTTCCATTTCAATGCAGGACTCTGTGCTAATGAAGATTAAAATGTCTGTCCGTCCTTCCTTGTTGGAGGCACAGAACAAGTCCGTTGGTGTCCATACATCTCTGACTTTCCTCAGCCCCTTGTACACGTGGCCCATGGTCTCACAGGGAAGGAGGGAGGCTGGTGGAAATGACCCGTTTGTCTCAGCAGGCAGAAGGTGTGTGAGAGGCTCCTGGATGGCTACAGCGTGCACGTATTCTTTTAGGAGCTCAGAGTGAAACGTCCCTTTTAATAAGGATGAGACACTTACATTTGCATAAATGTCAGCCTTAATGGGAGTTTAAAATGGATAAAACAGCATAGGGATCACTTCTGTACAATTGGAGAGGCTAGCAAGATGGGCTGAGAGGAGCGGTGCATGTCTTCCTGGTGCAGAGGGTAATGCCTGTGATCCTCCTCAGCACTTGCACAGGGTGCTGTCAGGAAACTTAATAAACTACTTCATAAGGACCACAGAATAGCCCTAAGCTACACAACCTAACATCAGAAACAGCCTCTGGCATGCATATTTAATGAGATACTATAAAATATGAGGCTTAGACAATTTTCCAAATTAAAGTTAACTCGGTGTGTTACTGGGAGGCAGCTGGGCACCAGTGACTGCTCCTCTGTTCACAGGATTTTAGTCTGCGATGGTTGCAGCATGATGTAACTTTATTTTATGCTGTATTTTCTAGGATGTCACCACAGGCCAGGGAAAAGTGTGTAAACAGTTACTGTAACCCACCCGCTGTGTAATACTGTACTGACCAGCAACTTTGGGTTCTGCTCTGACCTGATTTGGAGCCTGAGCTTTGAGTGTGATTTGGTTTGAGTGTCCCTTGGGTAGACTCACAGCTTGCTGTATTTTAGTTAAGCCTATGGAGGGCTTTCCATGAAGTATCTTTTTCCTTGCTACCCTAACTCTGTGCTGTCCTTTTCCAGACTGGAGGATGTGAAAGCTTGCAGCAGGACTGGGGTGAATTTGACATAATGAACCAAGACAGGTCTTTGCAGGAGCAGTAGCTGAACACAATGTCAGTCCTTTGGAAATCCAGTACAGAAGTTTCTCTGAGAAGATGAGAAAGTGAGTATCCACTGCTGGCCAAAAGCAAAGGGTCTTAATTCAGCTACAAGACTCTTCTTTATAACTATTTACATCCAATTGCAAGTGACAGCATTGTTGGACAGGCGCTCAATCAACCTTACAGGCATGACATCTTTACCTAGCTTATTTTAGGAAAAGGATCCTGTGGATACCTCTAACTGGATGCTGACAGAAACCTGCCATTGTCTCCCCACAGCTACTGTTGCCCTGACCTACTCCAACCTTTCTTTGAGGATCTCAGCAGGTCTTGGTAATTCTGGCATACCACTGCGCTAAAGCAGAGATGCGGTTTCTAAAAGTTTACAGTAAATGCAGAGGGTGGCCAGGGGGCTTGGATCCAATCCAGCTGTCAGTATAGACATAGCAAATAATTTATTGACCACACTTGTCTATGTTCCCTTGTAGGGATCAGATCCTGGTTCCTGCTTCACAGCCACTAAAGCTGCTCTGACAGGAGTGACTGATGCCTTTAGATCCAAGTGTCACAGTTCAGTTCACGTGCATGACCCAGCCAATGGACTGTGGCATGGTTTCTCAGAAAAACTATTTCGTTGCAGTATAGATTTGGTTTCAGGCACTCACATGAGAATGCTAGTGCCTCAGAAAGGTTATTTTGTAGTTGCCTTTATTTCTGCCAAAGCAGTAATATTTTTTAAATTGAAGCAGCTCTGTAACAGCTGCAATTATAAATAATTTTTGAGATAATTTTCCAATGCCTGAAATTCCACTCATCTGGTCCTTCCTTGGTTTAGAAAGAGCTCATCCCATAACACCCCTTATCCCTTTTCTTGATGTCAGCAGCAGCCCCATTAGGATGTGAGTCTGAAGGATTAATGGCAAAACCATAATTAGTCAGAGTTTCAGCTCCCTGGTGCAAGCTGGGGACATCCCATGCCAGTGATGAGAAGTAAGTCCTCAAAAAAGAAAGCTGGGTAGCAGCAAGGCACATTGCTCATCAGCCTGGTAGCCCTGTGTAAACTGATGGATTCCTGGCTCTCTATACGTTTTTGGGTTCTGCAGCCTGATCAGTTGCCACAGTCAAATCCACTCTTGCAAACAACCTCATTTCCCCTGCAAACCTGTGAGAAATTTGATGTTGGTAACTAGTGGGTCCCTCAGGCAGGACCTTGTAGGACTGTCTGTCCCACGAGTCCAGGTAGTTGCTGCGCTCGCTTAATCCTGTGTTTCTCTGGAGCATTTTTGCAAGAGCACATATAGTTGTGGTATAGATTAGTATGTATGGATTAGGAGCCCAACCACCATGCTTTTTCAGACAGGTTTCCAAAGAGTTGATAGCAGCTGGTCCTGATGCACAACACTCTCAACCTTGTGACCCTGTAATGAAAGTGCCCTCCTAACTGCTCCTACACCAGTGGCTGGAGTAATGTGGTGTGATGCTACACTGGGATTTGCCTCAGCTACTGCAGAGGGAAACGGAGGTAATGCTTTAAGCTCCACAGCCTTTCCTTGTGGAACAGAGAGGCTTTGAGGCTGCTGGCAGTGGGGGAGATGCTGCCTTTCTGCATGAAACTGGTCAGAAGTGGAAAAACACTTGGCTTTAAAAAAGAGTCTGTAGGGTGGAAACAAAGGAGCAGGAGGACTCCTGTTCTCTCTTTTTATTTTTCTTTTCTTTTTTTTTTTCCCTCTTTTTTTTCTTTTTTTTTTTCTGTTCTCAAGAATGGGAAAACAGCTGTCCCAGCCCAGTGGGGTATGTTTCAAATGCATTTGAAAGACACTGTAAGGAGCTGGACATCTCTTGACCACTTTCTGCAGCTAGATAGGAAAAAGTAACAAAACCTGAAACAACAGGGAAGAAATCTAGAGGCCTCTCACAAAGTTTGCTGCTAAAAGACAAGCTTTCCCTGTGACTTAGAGGGCAGCTGCTGGCCAGGACAGACTTTCAAGCATCTGAGCAAAGAGAGAGAGAGAGAGTGTGTGTGTGTGTGTGTATGTGTGAATCCTTTGGACAACTTTGAGTGAGGCAAAAAGCCTCACTGAAAGTCGGAGAAGGCAGTGCCAGAGTTAGCATCTTCAAATGCTCCCTCTACTTTGAAAAATCACATCAGGCTGCATATTTCCCTCACAGATTAGAAAGGAAACAATGGCTTTCCAAATGAACCCTGCACATGGTGAGGGAGGCATTTTCTGTATGCACATGAATACATGTACATGTATGTACCTATATTCATAGGTACACAGTGATATTACATATATAAATATAGACACATATGTATACATGTATGTATAAGAAATCTTGGGCATTGTTTTAGCCATTTCCTTTTGATCATATCCTTCCCTCTGCTTCTTTATGCTCTTTTTCATACTTTTCTTGCCCACTAATGCAGTTTCCATCTTTTCCCCAAATTAGAGCCTGTGTGGCCAGGCCCTGTCTTCCTGCAACCAGCCCACTCACAGCCAGAAGAAAAGAAATACAGGGCTTTGCATGTGAAAGATTTTATCTTTTCCCCGGATAACTGAAAAATAAATGGTGATTAGATTAAAACAAACAACCATGTGCTCCTACACCCCACTACTGAGACTGGACCTGAGAAATGGAAGAGATTGCTGGCGTGGGGGTGTAGTAATCATAGCTTGGTGTGATGGAGCACCCTTCAAGCAGAGGAAATAGACCCCCAGCTTGCTTCGTGTTTTATTGGTCTGATCCTGTGGAGCTGTGTTGATTTACCGCAGCAGAAAGAACTGTTTGTAGATGTGTGTTAGTGAAATCAATTCACCCGCTCTGGAGCGCAGGCTGGTGGAGGCTGAGCACGGCAGGGGCTCTGTGCCCGCGGCAGCAGGTGAGCTCTCAGGACTGCAAACGAGGGACGGATGTGGCAAACGACACACAGGTAACGGGGCTCAGGATGTAACTGGGTAAGTAGGATACAGTGATTCACGGTGACGGCCATTCCCCAGGCCCTGTACCCACCAGCTCCATGCAGGCACCATAGTGGGGCATTTCCAAGCCTGCATTGCTGCTGCGTTGAGCAGCCACCACGTGCTGTAACATGGCTGGGTTTGGGACACAGTGCAGTGTGTGCGCAACTGTGCCTGCTTTGTCCTAGTGTATGAATGACTTGCATGGATTTATCCTCTCCATGGTCTCATGCTGTCCTCTTTGGTTTCCAGGTGTCTCCTCCAGGCTAGGTTGCTGGTGGTGTAGGTTGCCTGCCCAAGTTGGGGTTTGAAGTCTGGTGAGTTTTCACACTTGGTTTCCTTCAGGCAATGGGACAGTTTAAAAATGCTCTACTCCACTCACTTAGCTGTGAGATGGCCATACATTTTGATCAACCTTTCCAGCTTGATAGGACTGGTGGCTCTTTGCCATTGCTCACACTCCTCAGCCCATGACAAAATTCAAAAGCTGCCTTTTACAAGGCCATTTCTTTCCCCTCAGTGCAGCCTGCCATGACAGACTTCTTTTGGGGAGCATGTTATGACCTAGTGGACGTGACCTTTGGAGCCAAATGTTGTAATGAGAGTTCCTTGCTAATGAACACATTCAGAGACATTTGATGTGAAGGGTCCCCAGCTTTTGTCGCATAAAGGAGAGGCAGGAAAGGCATCAGAAACCAAGGTGATCAGAAGAAGCTGGGAGTTGAAAATCTGAATAAATAAGCAATTCTGTGAGCAATGAAGTGACTGAAATGTTCTTGATCATCTCTCTCCCTCTTTCTTGTAACATCTGCAGCCTAGGCAGACTTTCAAATTTATTTTCCACACAACAGTGCTATGGGGCAAGGAAAAATTCAGCCTATTACTGGAAGTGTTAGCAAGAGTGGAAAGAAAGGTTCCCTGAGACGGGGCCAGTGGAGTTTGCAAGTTAGCTGAAAGCACAATGAAAATGCACCACTTAGCGAATGTATAAATAATTCCATACATTATTCTATAGCACATCAAAACACAGAACCAGCCTCACACGCTTCAGCAATTTTTGCTTCTGAGTGTTTTAAATGAGCTTGAAACCCTCTCAGACACTTTTCATAGGTGAATGGCTATCCAATGTACCAAAAGCAAAAATGTAATTAAACTTTAAACTCTTAAAATGCCAAGTACCGCTGGGATAACACACGGGTAAAACACAGTAATTGTTTGTATTTACTCTATGTCTAGTTAGCATTTCTTTTCAGGTGCCTGCCAGAAATGCTAGCTTGGAAAAGGCAGAAACTGTAAGAATTAGTTTGTCTTTGTGAATTCAGAGCTTCGAAGTCTTAACTGACTTTTGATGTGGTGTGATCTCATTACCTGCATGCTGGGAATAGTGCTCTACTGGATGCTGGTAATGCAGTGGGTCTTCTCTCCAATATATTTCAAAGCTGTCCCCACAAACACACAGCCTTCCTCTCAAGCACTGCATCCCGTCTCGGAGGATCCGTGCGTGCTGTGCACAAGGTCTTGAGGCTGCATCTGTAAAATGAAAATAATGAGTCTCTGCTTTCTTTCTCTCAAGTCTTTTCCCCATCCTTTTGGAGGCATGGGCATTTCAGAGGCATTGGAAACTTCCATGTCCTGGGCATCAGACAAACACGTATGTGCTTTGTTGTCTCCTTAGTAGGAAGTAAGGAATCAAGCCTTTATAAGAATAAAAACAGAGGAAAGGGTGTCTCAGTTGCCATACCAAGAATGTTTTTTTGCTGCCAGGCCATATGGCAAATCATGTTAAGCCTATTATATTCAAGTGTGAAACCCTGTGTCTCAAGTGTGCTGATACATATGCACATGCAACACCGAAGTAATCCTACCAGAAATTAAGGGATTTATTGAATATATGAGCAGACTTGGACAATGTTCTCAAATCTGCTCTGGCTGAGAAGAAATGTTTGTTACATTTCCACATCCTTCTGATTTTAGTATGGTAACTGCAAAGAAGATGTGGGAGAGAAAAGTAAATATGAACTAAACCGCACCTTTCTTGAACATTTCAGGTGTCTTGTAGAAGGTATGAACTTGTTCTTTGATCTTTGTGTAACTGGCAGGGGCTGCGCAGGGACTCTGAGGTTAGTAAATACTGCAGGGAATTTTTCTTTTTACAGTTCCTGCCTTTTGCAAAATGAACTTTCTGCAAATATTTTCCACTACTGATAAACCGTGGTTTCCAAGAAGAGGAGTTATGCACAGGATGCCTTTTTAACTTGGCCCCAGCTTGCTTTTGAGCAGATGTGAGTGAGTCCAATTTTCATACTAATGGGTTTGTTGAGCTTATAAAACATTCAAAAGAAAACTGTGATAAAACATCTTAGTAGCATTTGTAAATTTGTGTTTAGCCAGGCTGCTCTTGTTTACTGATGGTTCAGGTGGTTCCATGAGTTCCCAAAAGGATCTGCATTTGCAGAGCACGTTCTTCTGCTAATGCTCAAATACTGTGCATCGAGTACATTGCAATTTGTTACAGGATTGTACCTTTGTCTTGGGGCACTGAAAAGGTTGTATACCAATCCACTCTAAAGATCAAACTTCCAGTGTATTGCTGTAAAAAAGAGCTTCGGACTGATCAAAAAATTGGAAAAAGCTTTTGGAAAGTTTCTGAACTTCTGTAGAGGTTTGATTAATTCTCAAGGTAGATGGTAATATTTAAAAGACATGTAGATGTGGGACATGGTTTAGTGGTGGACTTGGCTAGGTTTATGGTTGAACTTCATAATCTTAAAGGTGTTTTCCAACCTAAATAGTTCTGTGATTCTATGAACAGGCAGTTGGATGTAGGTTTAGCCACACATTCTGGGTGGCTAAATTGCCCAAGTGAGCTCTGGAGACTGCAAAATGAATAAATAATAAATAAAAAAAGAAACTAAACCAACATCAACAACAAAATCAAACAAAGAAACCCCAAACCAACCAACCAACCAAAACCCCCAAACATATGAAACTGTATGAGATGGATGTCCCATGACATAGTGCTGATTCCCCTGGTCTTTACTGCAAGGCTTTATCACAAGCCAATTTAAAACGAGAGAGTTGGAATTAAAGAGTTATTTTTTGCTTTAGTTGCCTTACTCAGGTGATCAGGTATTTGAAGTGAAATAGAACAAATGTGAAGGGGAAGAAGTGTCTAGATGCAGAAAGAAATATTCTGCCTTGGATTCCTTTAGTGGTGAGGGGAGAGAGGTGCTTCCAAGAGGTTGTTCATGCCTCAAGGAGTCCTGTCTGCTGGGAGGGATTAAATGAAGCTTCTGCAGGAAATAGAAATGATAAGATGACAAGTCCAGCGGTTTTCAGCTATGTGGTCTAGGGACCTTAGTTTAAATTGCTATTTTGTAGCAGTCTTTCTCTAGACTCAATCTGCACATACTGCAGAGCCTGGAGAATGTGAATCACCAATCCCTTTGCTTGATCGTCACAAACCTGTGGCAATTACTCTTTCCTGGTGTGATCTCAGGGTATCTATGGGAAATGGGAAGCCAGTCTCCTTAGAAACCTTAGCTGAATGCTGTGGCCCAGTCTTTTATTTCCACCTTGCCTAGACAACAGATGGAAGGCTCATGTGTAAGAACAGGCTTGTCGATCTCCTGAACACTGTGCTCCAGGGTAGCCAAAAAGTGGGTTGAAAACCAACCTGCAGAAAGGCAGTCAGACAAGCCAGAAAGAACCATCTTTCCCTTTAGCACTAGCGAATCTGCGGGCTTCCCAAACAATGCCTTTTGTTATTAACAGCCAAGCAACAAGGCAGAGGCAGAGCCCTCTTTCCAGGCTGGGAGGTGTTAATGGACGGGCATGACAGGTTGCAATCAGGGTGAAAGATGAGGAATCTGAATACATCCATCAGGCTTGTTCCTGCCAGCTGCTCTGAGCCAAATAAAGTGATATAATAATACAATCACAGAGAAGGCAAATCAAGCAGATCTAAGGAGTAGTGGGTTTAGTAGCCAGCTGTATGCATCCCCCATCACAGAGAGCTGCCAGGGCTGTGGGATTTGGTCTTTTTGAACAGTGAAGGTACCTGTCCAAGTCAGAGGTAACCACCAGCTTCTCCTTAGGAACAAGGTTCCTGCTGTTCTGTCCCAGAGGAAGTAAGTGTGGAAAAAGTGGCACATTAATGTCTGTTTTGGCTTTTTCTCTAAGGTTATGGATGAAGCAAAAGTGGAACCTCCTGTCAAAAGCCAGAACCAACAATGAACTACGTTGTGAGTACCTCAGTGTCTGTCAATGTCTTGACATTCCCAAAGGATCACATCTCCTGGGTGTTAGGGAGTTTCTTTTTCTTTGCACCCATTTCTTTGTTTCTTTCAACTCTTCTCTGCCTTTCTACTGGGCTTTTCTTCCCTTATTTCTTTTCAACTCAAATTTCTTAGTCCTGCTTATTGTCTTCCTTGCCCTTTATTCACTCTCTCAGGTCTCCTTCATTGAGACTCTCCATTGCAACCATTCTTGTCCCTTTCTTTGAATATCTGCCCGCTCCTCCTCCCATCCCCACATCTTCTCTTCTCCAGCTTCACTATAGTCTATTTGAAATCGTCCCTCAGTATTCTCATGTCCAGGTCCCCCTCATGCCCTTCTGTATAGCTTTCTTCACCTGTCAGATGATGTGTCTTCCGTATTCCTCTTTACTTTTAGAATTTCTCTTCTGCACTTCTTTTTGATTCTATCACACTCTGAGTTCACCTTTCCCATATTGTTTAATTGCAGAGAGGTTTTGCAGACTCTTTATTGATCAGCTTAGTCTTATCTTCTCAACTTCTCTGTAACAGGCGCTAAATATATTCTGTGTGTAATGTGGGTTGGGTTTTCTCTTACAAGGCCACTAAACCATCAGAGGCTCCACAAATGTATACACTGTTATACTGTATTACAGCTCTACAGCATAATCATGTTACCCAGCAGAAAGGCAGCAAAAATCTAAGACTGCACTTCCTGCTAGGTGGAGAATTGTGATTAGAGAGCCCAATGGAAAAATTGGGTTGCTTCATTTAGTTCTGCTCTCAATTCATCAGTCTGAAAGTTAATCTCTTGCCTGCAGCCGTGGCAGACTGAAATAGCACCATTTGTTCTAGCAAGTGGGTAGAGAGGCCATGGCTGACCTGCTGAGCTTCTCTCTGCCAACTGGCTGCTGTTTGGAGATGTGGGCTGAAGTGAAGATTTGCCTGTCTGTGGTTTGGATCTAATTACGTTTGTCAACCTTCTGACATTTTCTGTTGTGCATCAAATCTAAAACTGGAAGCAATGTGCTATTTTAGTCCTCAGGCAAAAAAGGGCTGCTTAGTTCTCATCTGTGTCTTTTTGGGTCTGGGAGTAATGATGAGTGCTTTACTTTCCTAAGATCACAGAATTAGTCCAATAGAGGCACTTAAAACTTTAAAAAAGATATCTTAAAGTAGATAGCATGGTATTTGGCTCTTTAATTACTTTTTGGTGAGGTTTCTGTAATGCTAGGCAGCACGGATAGATATTGTTGGATTGTTATTACAATTTCTTCCATGAAAAGGAGAGCATCCCGTTTTCTCTATTTCTCCAGCAACCTGAGATTTAATGAAAATTAGTTTGGCTTCACTCATTGCTGTGTAGTCTTTTATTGAATTAGCCAGTAGGGTTACTTATCTGGCTTCTAAGAATAATCAGCAACCTATCAAGCAACAAATGTTAAAAGATGGTATCTGGATACCCAACTTCTCAGCAGCTTTTGTGCTGTTTATCACACTCCAAAAGCTTTTAATCGTTACCTCATTAACTTAATGGGTGAGATTCTAGTTCCCTGAAGACCTGGGTTGTGCCTCTCTGTATCACTCTGGCTTGCTTACTGGTAGGTTTGAGTGAAGTGACATTGGAATAGTGCTATGGCATGCTGTTAAAAATTCAGTGTAATACTTTAAATTTTTAATGGAACGTCTATTGGGGTAAATGAAAAAAGGTTCAGACTCTTGATCTGCTCCACTTCTATGGCTTCTCTCTCTCTCTAGCCTGCATCTCTTGTCTTTCTTCTGCTTTCCATCACAGATGAATTGGAACGTCCTCAAATTGGCTGTTGTTCTATATTTTAAAAACATTACTAGTAAGAGACTATGGTATGATACATTCAGTTCCAGTGAACTATGTTTGAGAAACAGATAAAGAACTCACGACTGCCAGTTAAAGAGATACTAGAGTACTAATGTGATTAAATACATAAACACATATGTGTAAGTACATACAGAAAGGCACATACATACAAAAGTGTAATTCCCATCTTCAATTTCTAGTGGTGCTACTTTAAAGGACGCTGCTTCTGCCACATGGTTGAAAGCACAGTGGTTATTTTTGCAATTTCCCCCCCTTTCCCTGATTTTTTTGTCCTTTTTCCTAATTGGTCTTCATAGCTCAAGTTCTTTTCTTGTTAACAGTCTGTTTAATTTTCTGTTAGTACAGCCCCTTTAATTTTTCCTATAGTGCAGCATGAGACAACAAAAGAATAGCTATTCTCACTTGGGATTTAATTTCTTGCAGTGTTGTGGATGGAATGGTGATTAAACACCATTTGCTGGCTCTGGAAATGGAGCACAAAGTACTGATATCTGCATAAACTGCTAGACAATTGGTCCATGCACTGTCTGAACACCTCATAGCATTGAAGTATTTATCTTCAAGACAACTTTCCTCAGGAGGTGAGAGTACAATATCTGGTTTTGCGGATGATGAACGGGTGCACAGAACCGTTAATTGGCTTCCTAATGACATATAAGGAAGAGTCACAAGACAAACCTAGGTCTCTTGGGTGCTGAACTTTTAAATGTAAGACCAAATTCCTTTCAATAACTCATGTATTGTATATTTGAATTTAACAGACTCTCTGTCTTTCTGTTTGTGTGTCCATCTGATACTACTGACTATTATTTTGGGGTATTATCTTTTTGGTAACAGTAAAGAGGAAGAAGCTCAACTTCTAAAGTTTCTACCTGGTTAGGAACTTTGGTGTTTGGCATTGCAGAAATAAGAATCAGTTACTTTTAGCCTATTACTTTCCCCAACAACTACAAATTATCTCTTCCGTGTCCAAGGCTTTAGGTTCACGTTTTCTGTTGTTTAACTGGAATGCGTTTAGAGGATGGTGAGGCTGCTTTTGTATCGGGTGATGAGAAAATCTGGGAAGCCTGGGTGTTCATACAGTCAGGGTTTTGATAAGATATGAATAAACCAAGTAGCTATAACAGGTTTGGGAAAACATTTTAAAAAATATTGTGACCTTAATGATTCTAAAAATTATAGAAGTTCTGTTATTGCAGATTAATTCTTAATGACTGCATGAAGAACCTTCATATCTATATATGTATGTAATGAACTAGTGCTATATGAAAGCTAGTTAGACTAAATTCTAAAAGGGCAAGTGTGAGAAGCTGTTCTTTGGGGTTTTCTGTAGTAGGAGATTTTTTAATAACAGCTTGCCTACTAGACTAAGAACTCTGTGAATATGAAGAGACTAAAAAACTGCGTGCAAGCTTTTTGTTCTATCAGACTAATATTTTTTTCTTTTAAATAAAGATCATTAAAATGTCTCTGATCAGTTTGTGGGGACTTTCTACAATGAGCTGGCAGAATCAAAGCTAACCAAAGTAACAAAGGTTAATTAAGTTCTACCCAATGACATGTAATATGTTTGTTACTACTCTTTTTTCTATCTCCTTATCTACCCACTCACCCAAGCCCAGTCAGTGATCATATTGGACACTTCTTCCTCACAAGCCCCAGCTAAAGTTAGGCAATGAGATAATCTATTTTATGGGAGAAATTTAGGCACAAAGAAACTCAGCAGTTAGCTGGAAATCTAAAAAGCAAAGTGGAGAATTGAACAACTCTGCCTACAAGTCTTAGTCCCCAAGCAGGGCACAAAACATGGACATTTTGATATTGTGTCTATACTGCTTTAAATTTTAAGCTATTCCATCCACTGAACACCAAAAGGTTTCAGGGCTGCTGGTTTCAAGTCCTAAAGCCCCCTCACCCTTCATTAGTCCAGGCTGCAATTCATCACTGTCATACTAGAAAACAAACAAACCAGAACTCTGTGGTGAACTGACAGTCTGGAGCACTTCCCTTTTTGCTTGATCTCTCTTTTGTATTACAAATTACTAGCCTTCACAGCTGACGCTGAGCTTTCCGACATCAGTTTTCTGGAAGACATGTCTACTTTTTTCCACTGACTTTGTAAGAAACTGGCAATGCATGAGCAAGGTGTGTTTGGTCTTCAGCCAAGATCAGGCCCAGATGTCAGCAGTAATAGACCTACCACAGCTCAACACTTGCCATTGAGCAGCTGATTTGCGGTAAAGGACTGAGAGTCTCAAGCTCAGTACAATGGGGAGCATACAATTGGTTAATAGCACATTTAGCTGTGTCAATGCGAGAAGCTTACAGATGAGTCCATGATCAGGGATACTCACCTGAAGGAGGGGTAGCAGTGCATGGAGGGGCTGTAACACAAGCTCAGGTAATCCACTCACGGGAGATGGTTGCCTTTACAAAACTAGCTGTGCATTAGGTGGAGCACATCTGCTTGCCACTACTCTTGGTGGACAGCATGCTCACTTTGTGCCTTATGGGAAAGGCTTAAAGGAGATGCTTGGATCAGATCTTATCAAAATCAGGGCTAAGACCTGAGTTGCAGTTCAGCTTGTCATGCTCCCAGGAACATACTCCGAGTAACAGAAAGACTTAAGGAAGTTGATAAAGAAATGCTGTGCAAGACTCCTCAGATCTTGAACAGTGGACTACTTCTCCAGTCCTCTGCCTAAAACCATCTCATAGCTCTCCTAATACACCTTGCTAATGCGAAGTAAACTTTATAATACTGCATTGCAGTCTTCCCAAGGAACTCACTATATGTACTAGCTAGCTAGTTATGTAAAACTAGAAAAAGGTTTCTTTAGCAATAGTGTGTATTTCTGATTGTTGCAAAACAAAACAGGACATTTTGGTGCCACCATATGGGTATGATACTGCCTTACAATACCACCATACCTCTGTCTTCTTCCTAAAATATTTACTATTGTGTACCAGCAGAGATTTCTACAAACGTCGTAAGTCTGTAGGAATCTGGTGTCGTGCTGCACTGAGACTTGTGTCTAAATAGGTCTTAATTTCCTGCCAAAGGAGCACTGTGACTCCACGCTGTTCTGTCCATTTGTGTTGCTAGTAAGGATACTATGCTTTTTTGCAAGCTGCAGCCCAGGTGCACTCGTTAGTTCAGCCAGAGGCTGCTGTGAGTGGAAGCTGGTGGACAGCAAAAGGATGCGGTTTCAGTGAAGAAGACATCAGGAAAGCAACAGATGAATGAGCTGTGGTAGTGGCTGTGCGTGAAGCGCTTTTGTATGCATGACAACCAACTCATTTGCAAAGAGCACAGAGAATCAATCAAAATCAAATACAAACAAAGAAATGGTAAATTAATCAATAAAGCCATGGGCTAATCAAATGGCGTCCTCCTCAATTACTCTAATAGAAAAAGAACAATTGCTGGTTATGGTTCCTGGTTTAGAATGGCAGTCTTTGCAATCAAGCACTGATTCAGATGATAGTTAATTAAGTCAAGTGAGTTGTATGGAACAGGATTCCACTTTGGGTTTTTTTTGTTTAATGAGATAAATGGATTCAATTTCCCGATTTCATACACCTTCTCCAAAGACTGAAAAAGAATCATGTACACGAGTTTATATTTGTGTATAGCCTCACAGCTGTATTTGTAAAGGCAGGGCTACAGGACACACAAGAGCTCTGCACCCACTGCAGAAACTCGCGCTTTTACACTGTGTAATCCCTGTTATGATCAAGCTTCAGCTTCAAAACCAATAATCTTTACTTTTCTTCTTCTATAAATCCTCTCCTCAATCTACTAGAATTAATTTTATAATTTCCAGATTAACTATGTCTAAACTACCTTGTATTTAGTTCTTTCAAAAGCTGAGTGTCCGTGACTGGGGAATATTCCTTTATGTCTGATGCTTACTTGGGGATGCAATGGTGGGCATTTGTATCACGGAGAGAATCCACCCTGTCTGTCAAAGTGTAGGCTCCGGTCACTTTCTGGTTTAAATCTTTCTGAATTTATATGTGATATTCAGAAAAAATACAACACTGCTCATCTCCTCTATTATATTCCTTTATTCATTGTTCATCGTCTAGTACAAACACAAAGAAAAGATTCTTATTTCAATTGATTGGAGTTGGGAAGTAAGGAGTTGTAAAAGGAAACTATGGACATTTAGCCTTGGGCCATTACAATAATTTAGGGAACAATTTTTGTGCTTAGGTAGCTGGGTGATCATACAATTGACTTCGGCCCTCGACCTCTCTGAGGGGGCAAAGCAATGGACTTGATTACTCCAGACAAACTCCCTGGGGTCTGTGAGATGGCCTGTCAGGCATGTGCTTGTGTGAAATATCTCGGCCATAGGTCCCTGCAGAGATGCTATCTGAGTGCTGCAACAACCTCTGTGTGCTTTGATGTCCTTTGCACTCTGGGGGGTTCTTTTGACCAGGCAATGGGTGCTTTTACAAAAGCAGACATCACCAATGAGAGCCAGACCAATGAAGGTTATAGTTTCTCCCGGATAATGCTAGCACATTGCTTGTGCTGTAGTATAACAACCTTCTGTGTGTTTAATGCTAACTCTTTCCACCTCTGCTGTGCCAGACTAATCAAAAGTGTTATCTTTTATCTCCCCTTGTACTGGAGGAGTCTAGGACTGGGAAACCAGCAGCAACATTTGCACAGGAGACAGCTGCTTTCCATCTTGTCCAGAAACTTTGCTTCCACAAAGTTTTCTATGAGTTTTTTTAGTTTGGTTTTTTTTTTTCTTTTCTGTGAGAGTGAACCTTGTGTCAAGATAATGAGCTTCATGCATTCAAACCAGGGCTTGAGTGTTAATTAGGTCACTCTTACTAGAATGATTTATTGACCTATATTTGGTATTAGCAGCCCTAAGTTTTACTCCATAGAGAGTCACTGAAAATCACCTTCATCAATCTTCAAGACATTGATAATCTTAATTTTTTTCTCTATTTTAGGTTTTTAGAGCATGTTAATAAATAATCTACTCTGAGGATCTGAGTGAGTAGTTTTTCAAGACATTGAGAAAAGGGAAAATAAATCTTGTTTTTTAGACTTGCAAAGCAGATTAATCACGATCAGCTTTTGGAGATTGATCAACTATTTCAAGCTGAACTGGAGGGCTTTCATTGGTTCCAGCAGTCACTGAATGATATTTAATACATAGTACATAAAGATAGCCCAGATATTTGTGAACGAAAAGAGCTTACAGAAGTCTCCAAAGCAAGAATCAAGTATCTTATGTCTCAAAATGTGATGGATAGCTTGTAGAAATAAAAGGACTTCAGACTTAGGACTTTTCCCTTTCTCTTGCTCTCCTGGGTCTCAGATTTTTTTCAGAGCTCTCAGCATGGGGGATGGGTAAACCAAGTATTGGTAACCTTCAGATTTGTGTGTAATTGAACATCTAACGTGCCTAGTGAGGCTCTGATGTTGGTCTCTGGAGTATCCTGCAGGCCAGATACTTTCTTGTACTGACTGGGATGATTTTTTTTTCTTTTTTGTAAATATAGTGAAATACAAGCCCCATACCTTTTTCAATATGGGGGCATAAAACTGTCACAATGTAGTCTTACAGCAAAGAAAAGGAAGTAATCTTCACAGAACATAGCCTTAGGCTGTGGAGTACCTTGCTGCAGATACTGTAGATGCTAGAAGTTTACATGGATGTAAAACATTAGCAGACAAAATCATATATATATATAAAAGATCTCCTTTGATGGGTATCCCCTTTGGTTTTGGAAAAACCTTAACAGGATTTCCTGGAGGCTGGAAAAAATACTTGGAGAAGTGTCATTGAATTCTTGCCTTGTTCTAATATGATTCCTAAAATAGCTGGTGTTGATCAGTGTTGGAGGAAAGATCCTGGTACAGCTAATCCTCTGTCCTGCTCTCCTTGGTTTATGTGATCATGCTTCCTATGTGTGCTTAAGCATATGTGTCCATCTTCTGCCTGCGTGATTTTTTTTTTAGCGAGTTGAATTATCACCAAATTTATCAGAGGGGTAGAAATCTGAGATACAGCTGGTTCCTACGCATTTTATAAAAAGAAGTGTCCTGAAAGAGGTTAAGGAGAATTTATCTGTATTGTCAGTGCATGATCACAGCTTTTGCTAGACAGTAGAGAGCCTACATGAGAGTGCGCTGTTATCATGGTCCAAGCTTGGGAAAGAGCTTCAGAGCTCACACTCTATTAGACATCAAAAAATCCAGCCAAAGACACAGCCAACCAAACAACACATTTCAATTACCTTTCATCTCTGTTTTCTTTGCAGAATGAAGCCTGCAGAAATTTCCTTGAAAGAAAATTGCCGTCTTTTTTTTAGAGCCTAATTCTACACTGTGAAAATGGACTCGTGGGAGAAGGGAGGCCCTCTCTCCTCCTCATGAATTCAAGGATCATTAAGTGTTCTTAGCAATGATCCAAGATTGGTCTCTGCAGAGCCTCCATGCTATGATTTTTATATAGTTCAGTCCTTTATTTAGTTCTATAGGAAAGGCTTGCAGAGAACAATCAAGCCCTGAAGTCCTTGCATTAAAAGACCTGAATCAATAGGAAAAAAGAAAGGCTTGTTACAGCCGACAGATAGGAATAACTGACTCCATCCTTTGGTTCTTCTCAGTTAGCAGATTACTCTGACCAGAGTCCAGCTGAGTGCAATGAAATAAGTCAAGAAGGAGGGGCAGAAGCAGTCCTATAATGTTCTGGCTATAAGAAGGCAAACTGGTTGCAGCTCTGTGACCCAAACTTGGACTTGGTGGTACTTCTGGTCCTTAACAACCCTGGGATGGGAGGATGTTCCTGTGCTAACATCCCCTCCTGGAAGCAGCGCTGCTGGATTAACACTGCATTCTGTGTTAGTAGGGCTTCAAGGCCACACAGGATTTCCAAGGTGGGAACAGGAACTTGGCAGTGTATATATATTTGCTGGTTTAAAAAAGAATCAAATCAAGCTGTGCCAGGCCTCCCTTATCTCCCTTCACTTTCTAGTCCTGCAGTTTCCTTTCTAATAAGATCAAAAGGGCATCTAAGAGTAATAACAAGATTTCTTTTCTCCTCTAGTGAACTTTCATCTCCAGTATGTTGATGCTCTTGATAACTGACCATGCCTTCGTATTTATTCATGAGAGTGATTCTGGTCTAAAGATCCATTTGGTTGATAGCAAGCAGATCAGTCTGGAGACATGACTGGACAAGAACAACTGTTTCATACACAAGATTGGGAACATTTGCAGTGAAAACTCTTCCGAGGGGAGATTGGAAATGGTGAGAAATGTTTTCTGGTCAACATTTGCGTATCTGCATGTGGATTGACCTTTAGAAAAATGGGAAAAAGAAAGAGCGTTTGGCTCTTTCAGCACCAGTATAGATTTGCACCAGCTAGTTACCATAACATTGAATTTGAGCTGCATGGACTAATGTAATTAGTTATTGTGTTAAAATGAGTGTACTGGGTTTTCTGTAAGGGTTCTTTTGGTTGTGTCTTTGGTAATGGGGGAAGGGCTATGGACATGGCCCTTTAAGAAGCTACCTGAAAAGCTCCCCCTTCTCTTTTGTCAGACCCACCTCTGACCAGGGCCAAGCCAATCAGTGCCCCTGTGAATTCATGTATTTAAGGGTGGTGCAGGGCATGCCTCGCTCTCTCTGGCACCAGTGTCACTCAGCGCTGCCCCAGGTGCGGGTGGCGCAGCCCTGGCCAGGCTGGGTTGGGCTGGCCTGGCCTGGCCTGATCCCAGCTTAAGCTTAAGCCCCACTGCAGCTCCAGCCCAAAAAGAGAGCGGGCCAGAAACTCTTCAGAAGCATCAGAAGAGACCTGCAGCGGAGAAAGGAGTGGGGCCTGAGGAGAACAATTTGAAGAACACCAAGGTCAGCTGAAGGAAAGAAAGGAGAGGGGGGAGGAGGACGACGCAGAGCCCAGGTTCCCCTTTTGCAACCTGTGGCGAGAGCCAGGTCGACTGCCTGCAGCCCATGGAATTCACCAGTGGGGCAGGGCCACATGAGCAGTGGCTGCCCCTGA
>NW_010181189.1:99285-109802 GCF_000695765.1 Mesitornis unicolor
CAGGCAGTGTGTGCTGGAGCAGTTTGTGTGTGAGGGAACTGTGACCGTGAGCAGACCCAGATTGGACCTTTGTGGACTTGGGCTGAAGCAGTTTTGTGCATGAAGGAAACTGCAGCTGTGGGCAGACCCATATTGGACTTTTGAGGACTTTTTCTCCTGTGGAAAGGGCACCATGTGGAAGCAGAGAGGCTGGATGGAGACCTCCCTACCCCTGAAAGACGCATGGCACGAACTGACTGCAACCCCTACTCCCATCCCCCTTTGCCTCAGGGCATGGGGTGGGAGGTTGGGGGGGAAGGTCAAGAAACTAGGAACAAAGCTGAGCCCGGGAAGAAGGGAGAGGTGGGGGGAAGGTGTTTTGACTTTAAGATCTGGTTGTATCTCTCACTCCTCTACTCTGATGTTGGTAACAAATTAAAATAAATTAAAAAATTAAAATTTTTGGTTTTTTTTGTCCATGACCTTTTTAAGTAGTGAGAAGCCCTCCCAGTCCTTATTTTGACTAGCCCTTTTCTGGGGCGTTGTGGTGCTCAGTTATGCACTGAGCCTAAACCAGGACAATGAGTGTTACTGAACGTGAAGAAAATGCTAATGACTGCATGGATGAAAGGAGTGCTTGAGGGGGAAGTATTGTCTCTGCTCACTTGATCTCCTGTGGGCATTGCTCATGTGATGTGGAACGCTGCTGGGCTGGACACTTGTTTAAACCCAGACTGAGTGTTCTTAGGTTCTCATATAACATAATACCTAATGACCTTGGCTAGGAAAAAAAATCTATTTTCCTTTCATACATTAGTGTAGTAAAGAAGGGTGAGAATGAGATGGATTGGAAAATGTGCACAAAAAATGGCCACAATGTGGAAAGGTTTTGGCACTGTTCTTGAGTTAGAGGTGGAGTTGTTTGATTTTGTTGATGCATTTTTAGCTTTCTGGCCTTTAAAAAAGTTTCTAATAAAAATCAAATCCCAGAAAGAGAACAGCAATTTCTCAGGGGTGGAAAATAATATCAAAGTAGAAATTATTTTTAAAGCTGGCATTTCTGGGATGTTTAATGATAAGTCAAACTTGCCAGTGCAGAGAAAAGCTGAGCTAATGCACAACGATCAGAGATTTTTCCCTTGACTACCACATCTAATACTATCAACAAGCCTGCATATTCCCTACAAAGAGCAGATGGGAAAGCATCGGCTAATGACTGCATGTACAAGCTTGGGAATCTTTCCTTTCCAGAAACGGCAAATACACCAGATAAAAGATTTTATTTATATATATATATTTATGAGTAACTATTAAGTGAAGGTCAAATTCATTGGACAGGATCCTTGCAAAGCCTGTTGTGTGTGTGTGTGTGTGTGTTTACAGCATAAGGTTACTTCACTGTTTTAGGAAGAAACGTTCCCTCCTTCCCAATTTGGAACTACTCAAACATATGAGGCAAGACAGATGCAAAATCTGGTGGTGCAATGAGTCATCAGAAGGAAGAAATACGAGCCAAGAGATGTAGGACTACCTAGGAAAGGTCTGGCTTGCTGATGGATAGCAGAGGAGGACTCACTGTGGGACCTAGTAGTGCTCACATTCTGTGGGCCAACTGGGAGTCCCACTGAGCACTCAGGTGCATTGCCAGATCAGAAAAAGATCGATGGTTAAAGTCCTGCTGATCTCTTTACTACTGCACTCCTATTTGTCTTCTTACAGGAGCAGCCTTTAGATTTTAGTCCCCAGATGAGTTTAAATGAGATGCAGGATGAGGAGAAGCACAGAATGAAAGGGAGTTGCAAGCATGACCTGGAGAAAGTATGGAAAGACTGCTGTGAACACATAATTTTAACCCAGGCCATGAGCTGGTCCTGGTATCTGGTAGAGGTCTCTATGCAGGCTCAAAGGCATCTCTACCCAGGGAGAAGCCTTGTGCCCAGAGAAAACGGAGTATTAGCTGTGTAGATCTTCAGTTTTAGTCCAAGCAGAGACCTACCTCCTGGATGCCCCTCAGGAAGCCCATTCCCAATCCTCACACCTATATTCTGCTTGCTAAGAAAATAACATTCTTTAAAAGAGAAACCTATCCATTAAAATGAGAGTATGGAAAGGGCAGTTGTAAGTGTTGAGAGATTTGAGGGAGGCAACCATTATTTTTGTTCTTGCCATTAACAGTGGTTTTAAGATTTCCTGTCACTATTGGGATAAGGTATATACTAATTTAGCAAGTGCTTCTGGTTTGTGCGGAGGACATACTGCTGGGTTAAGCAGTTCATTAACAATATTTGCTGAATTCATATTTATTCCCAGAATCAATACTTATAATATACTAATTAAATAATCTGTTTAGGACAGTCCCATGCTGTAGCAGAGGGAGTCTGTTCCCATCATGACACATGCAATACAACATTTAGCTCCCATTATTATTAATGAGCACTGCAGGCTTAATTTCTGATGTGAGCCTTTGAACAGGCATGTACAGCCTCATCCATCTGCTGAATGTTTTAAGCGTTGCCTTTTCCAGCATTCCGGATGTGTTAACCCTTCCAGCACCTTTGCTTTGGGGTCGTGAATGGACTTCAGCAGTAGCCCCAAAACCACCAAAGGGGTCTTCATTATCTCTGTTGACTTTGGAAGAGGATCCAAGGGCGTTCACAAGGAAACCAAATGCGTAAGTTGGATATGATGGACCTACGGAACTGCAGAGAAGAGAGAGAGCATCCAGATTTCCTCATGTTCCAGGAGGCTGAGTCATTTCAACACGCAAGTATTGCTTCTGGCTATTTGTTGTCTTACCCTTAATTTAAAATAAGAATGATTTCAATAATTCCCTATTGTCAGTACTCTTTGTTTTATCATGAAACATTTCATGACACTGATTTCTTTAATTATACTGGGGATAAAATTTCCTGCCCTGGAATTTGTCTGCTGCTTTCCTCAAGAGACTCCCACTGTTGGAAGAAGACATGCTCTGGTGTCTGCAAGTCTCAACTTCCAGCTGCAGCTTCCCCTCCAAGATGTAGATTGCTGATGCTCCTTGCCAAACCCTGACCAGCAGCAGCAAGGAAGAGCATCAACTTTTAGAGGTTATTAATTAATCAGCTCCAATTGCCCCCTTGCTGAAATCCAGGAAGTGGAGTCAAGTTCTCTGCTGTAATTGGCAGACATTGGGTATTCAGGGGAATAGCTGCTGAGCTGATGCTTCTCATCCCCCACTGCAATTCCTTGCTCACTTTTTGCCTTTGTCAAAGGAGGGGGAGAATCTCTCCTTTATGGAGTTTTGCGCTTCACAGCTGCAAATTACTGCAGCAGGGTTGAGTGGCCTCTTGCTCCATGACATGTGGCAGCTCCAGGCTTTTACTCATTATTACAGCAATATAAATTCCTCTGCCATGACTAGACTTTATCCTGCACTGGGCCATATCTGCTATAAGAGAAAATGCATGTGTTTGTCATTTTGCTCATTAGTCCCTCTTCTCCAGCTCTCTTTGCTTCTCCCATATGCTAAGACATCACTCACTCTGGGGCTTTCTGGAAATGGCTGCTCTTCTTGCTGAGGCTCTGCGTCCGTGAAATAATGGATTTCCACTTAGACTAAACATGGCACAGGCAAGATTTCCCCAGTGTTAGGACAGGCATGCAATTCTTTTTCCCTGCTGGCCCAATTTAAATAAAAAGTAACTTTAGGGGCTGTCCTGATGTAACAATTGCAGAATCCACAACATTTCAATGATGGACCAAGAAGCAAAATTCAGAGTTAGCTTTTTCATCCTGTCTTTGTGCAAATTGATAGAAAATCTAGAAAAACAGAAACTCAGCTAGAAGGGATACAAGAGCTGTGGAATTTGTTTGTTTTGGCTTGTGCAGTGCCTTTGTACAGGGGTGTCTGTGTGCATTTGTGTGTGCATACGTTGTGGTTACTGCGTGTGCAATGCCAAACACAATCACCCACAAAACCCATTGCATGTTAAACCTTAAATCTACTGTTCCCTGAGGAATGTGATCACTGCCTTTGATCAACCTGTGCAGTTATCTCTCATGAGGCCAGCAAAGAAGCTGTGGGCACCTGGCCACATTCTCTCCTGGGATTTCTATGAAGTTCCTCCTGAAGATCCCATTTTTGCTATGTGGATGGTATATGAGGCAATAAGTGTATTTCAGGCATTTTTTACCTTGTTTTCACTGGCTGCTTTTTCTCTTTCCATCGTATTCCCCCTCCCTCTCTCCTTTCAGGTAATTCTTAATACTAAAAAAAAAAAACCCCAGCCCTGCCTGATGCAATTTGAGGCATGGCAGGCACATTTTATTAAGGACTGCAAAACACTTAGTGGCACGAGGGTTTTCATGTGTAATCAGATGCAGCAATTGGCTTGATTGCAATTGCTTCTGGGTCTGTTGTGCACAAGCACCTGATTAGATTTCAGCAGTGCTGCCAATTCCGGAGGAGTTTTCAGCTTCGTGATGTGAACGGGCCTCGGGGAAATCATATGCCTTGTCCTTAGTGCTGCCACCTGGAGAAGGGAGAGATGGGACAGGCAAATAAGTTACCAAAACTCACCCTGTAAACAAACTGTTGCCTAGGTGGGAAAAATGGATGAATTTCCAGCTCCTCTGCCTGCTCAATTTAACACTGGGGAGTGCTTTCTTATTCTTCCCTCAGTTTCCCAGTAGTATTGGACAGCTTTATGCCAGACACCCCTCCTTGACTGCAGGGCACTACCCTGTTGCGTAGCAGCTCTGCTCTTGCTGTTCCACCCACGTCTTGGGGTTGGAGATGAACACTGCCAGACAGGGAGGCACCCTTTTCCTGGCTCTCTCTCTTTGAGTGGAAGGCAGCAGTGCCCACCTGGATGGAGGAGAAGGGAGCAGAGGTGGCAGCATGGCAGCATCATACAGCAGGCAAGGCCGGTAACGCTGAGTCCTCAGTAATATTTCCTGTTTATTCTGGGTCTTTTCATTGTGGTACCACCTATGTTTACTATAGGTACTGACCTGTATAGCCTCATTGCAAGGGCTGTGCTGTCTATTCTGTCTATTTACAGTACTAAAATGCAGAGAATGGTGCACATCTTTTCTTCTGCCTGCCCAAAGTGAACCTCTTGTTGATCTTGGCAGAACTCTGATGAGAGAGGTGAGCACTTGGGAGGATGCTGTGCTGTTCCCAGTCATGGTGGGGCTGGATGCTACTGCAGCTACGCTGTGCAAGTGCCCAGGAGTGGCACAACGGCAGGTTCCCCTCACCCAGGGTGCTCCGGGGGCTCCTGAGACAAAGAGCCACTGGTGGCTGCAGTCTTTTCAACTAGGGATTGGGAGAGCTTTTTGCCAAGGTGTTTTTCAAGTGTGAGGAAGATCAAGTTTTTGCTGAATGCTCTTGCTCTGGAAATTCCCAATTATGAAATACCAGATTGATGAATAGTGACATCTTTGATCTAAACAAATGCTGATGTTCTTGGCATTTTTGAAATGTCAGTGCAAAGCTAAAGTCCTCTTATTTGACTCTTCTCCACTAAAAAAAATATCATCAAGTTGAAACAAAGTTTTCCTGTGAAAAATATCACCTTTAATGAAAAGGAAAAAAAAGTAAACTCTTCTCTTTCATGAAGGAAGCATTTTATCAAAAGAATTCAATGCACTGTGGGGTGGTAACTTAAGTATTTTTCACATCAGCCACCACCCCAAGTGGTGTTTGAGGGAGCACAACTTCAACATCAGAGTTTTTGTTACCCTGGTGGATACACCTTAAGAAGACCAGATTTTTGCAGGTGAAATGCTCTGAAAATCACCCACCTTCTGGCTCTTTCAAGTTTGATGTTCAGAAATGCCCTGTGGCTCTGGAAACTTGATGATTTCCAGCCGCTCGGTCCCACTCTGGGAACTCATACGTGCCCCTGCCAGTAAAACTGATGAGAATTTTGCCTGAAGAAAGTTTGCAGAATTGGACTCTGCTCCAGCTTGCTTTTCATCATGTATAACAAAGTGCTTATTTACTTTTTTCACTTTGCCCAGCTTGGACAATTAAACCCCTGAGTCATTTTGCTTTTATTTCAAACCAGTTGCATTCCCTGGTTCACTGCCTTGCCTGGAGTTTTATAATGCTCAGATATCAGAAGGGAAAAATGGCATTAAAACCCCTGAAGATGTTAAAATTCATATGTTTGGATTTACAGTGCTGCAGGGGCTACCCATTAATTTAATGAATTTCTTGATTTCTCTGTACGTGTACAAGTGTGTGCTCTTATTCAGATTTTTGGCAGAACTTAGATATGTTAATAGTTGATCACCTCTTGAGACTAAAGCTATGTGATACAGCAAAGGGAGAAGGCGATCTCAGCCCAGAGATCTTTAGTGTAGACCACACATCTGGGCAGCGTGGACAGCCCCACAGCTGGGACAGCAGATGAGTCTTAGGGCAGTCCTGGTTGAGATGCGCTGCCAGAGCTGTTTGTGGGGAAATCATTGCCCACACTTAGCACTGGAGGCCTGTCTCAGACAGGTGATAGGTGCATCACATTCTCATTAACAGAAATAAGTGAGGGAGAAGTAAAGCTTTTGTTGGCTGTGAGCACTTCTCCCTGGACTGGATTTAGCAGCTGGTGACAAGAGGCACGGCAAAGCTTCATACTTTCCCTGCCGAGCTGGCTGCATCTGAGGAGAGCTTTAGCACTCAGTGGCCTCTTTCTTTCCATGGCTTGGAACATGTTCAGCCCAATTTGGATTTGTTACATTCAACCAGTAGGATCTGGGGACTTTTAACCTGAGAAGAGTTTGGCACAAACATACACATAGATGGATTTCAGAATACAAGGATGGATTAAGTGCTCGCAGCTTTATAAATCAAAAGCATTTCCAAACAGTTGCAATTTGTTGACTCCTAAAGATTTCCCATGCAGATGAAGAGACCCTCTGAAATTCTGCATCTGTGGGTTACTGTACTGCACACGCGACTGCCTTTTACGTACTCTCCTTTCACAGATACTTAAGGAACAGCTAAACTGTGAACCTTGCGATGACTGCAGATAGCTTTCAGCTTTCATAGCTGGAGATAAGACTTAAAAATGCAGCCTTCACAATAGGAATCAAAAGGCAATAAGATATTTCTCAATCTTTATATATATATGTGTGTGTATATATATTTTTTTTGTTTACAAATCCCATGTGTTTATTGGTTTTGCTTACTCTCTTCTCAAGCCCAGATCTGGCAATCCTGTTTGAGGTTTGGCCCTTTCAACCTTTCCTATAGATAGCAGAGACAGCTGTGATAGGAATGACAGCCAGCTTTCCATGTCTGAAGAGATCAGATGCTAACATAACTGTTGCCATGTATTAATTAAACTCCAGAGCACCTCTCCCCTGAGGTCACAATATTGGTTTTGTTTCCTTTAGTTTCATCAGTTATATATTTAAATAAATACTCTGATTGAGGGGATGCAGTGCTCTGGGCCCAAATGTTGTACAAATTCTGAACTTGTGTAGAAGACACAGAGGCAAACAGGCATGGATCAGCAGAGACAGGCAAGGACCCCGTGAGCCAGCACTGAGTGTGAAAATAGGCAGTTGTCATGATGTATCAGGAGTATATTCATTCATAGGGATTATCCCTCTTACCCTTCTAGGTGACTTTCATTGTGACACAGATTATGCTAGCAGGTCCGTAGGCAATTCTGTTTTCTTGTGTCTAAAACTAATGCTGATGTGAGACATCCATAGCCATGTGCTCCATCACTACTGGATTTTGAAGACAGGCTATGAGCAGTTTTTTTCCCTTTACATGTTGATCTCCACTTTTGTGGGGAATTTTAGAGAGGGTCTCAAGTCAGTTTGATTTAGGTAGCAATTTTAAGGTTGTTATTTCAGTGTAACCTGTTACTGGAAGGATAGGCTTCAAAGGCAAACCAAACCCCTGGGGAAGAAATAACCCTTGCACCCCCAAACGACAGGATCTTGAGCATGGCCATGGGCTTTCATGTCCTGCTGGGAAGCTCGCTTGGTTTGCTGGGCGGCACAAGTGCAGCTTCTGTCAACAGCTGAAGAGCTGAACAGCAACAGAGCTGAAAGGCAGGTCCACTCCACATGCATCACTACTCCCATGTCAAAGTATTTTGTTCTTCCCCAGAAAGCACATTTCTTCCACCTCTCAAGAAAAAGCCACACTTTATCCAGAGAGTGTTGTTGACCTTTTTGACAAATAGCAAAGAGATGAGTCTTGGATGATAGACTTGCTCTGCTACATCAGGGACAAAGCAAATAAACAGTCCCTGGCTTGGGGGAGACGCTGCATATAACATCCATAGCCCATGCAATACAGTCATCCCTAGTTACCTGGAGTAATTTCCAGCTCATTGCCTGCCCAGGTTACAGAAAAGTCAATAGTTCTTCACTCCTTTGATTTTTAGAGAGCTTTGGCTCAAAGTCCTTGCTGTGAGCACAGCATTGTAAGTATTGGTGAAAGCTGGGCTTGCGAACCAGTCCTTCCTCAGTGTGAGACACTTCATTAACTGCAGGGGAAAGACAGGGATGGTACAGTATCAATGAAGGGCAGATCTGCGTTTCAGTGATGGGTTTGCAACTAGCAGCTTCAACTGTCTGGAGGAAGTTGGGATGTTTTCAGAACTTGGTATTAGGAAGAAAAAAGCAAAAGAGAGAGAGAGAGGAAAGAAAAAAAAAGGAAGAAAAGGGAGAAGTCCAGGTCACAAATATAATAGAAGAGAACATGAAGTCAGCATTTCCCATCTCGTTGTTATACAAGTCTTTTCTGTGTCTGACAGATAGTTGCTTCACAGCAGATGTGACCCATATTACTTCTTTATTGTTTAAACAAAGAAAGTGGCCAATTAAAATGACTTGAGTTTATTTCAGCACTTTGTGCTCTGGGAGCTCATCGATTGGAAGGCACAGGGTTGTCTGGTCTGCTGTGAAGCAATACAGTGCTTTCAAGTACATCCTACTCACCCAGCTTTTGTCAGAAAATGTATCAAATCACAGATATCAGACGTGTAGCAGACACTCAAGAGATCATCTAATCCATTCCTCTGCCCCAGAGGCTGTTCCAGGGAGATGTTTTTCTGCATGGTTCATAAAATCCTTCTGCAAGAGTCATCACACTTTCCTGAGCTACCTAGTTCCTAATTCTTCTGTTATCGAATTTAAATCTCCTTTGCTGCAGTTTAAGAGTTTACACCCACTGTTTTTGTTCTGTCCCTAATGGACACAAGAAGATGTCATATCATGGGAGCAGGCACATGTCAGGTGAACAGCCTCCTGTTCGAAGCAGAGCTAACTCCAAAATCAAAGCAAGGGGCTTTCTCTCCCTTGGTGACAGCTGTTAACTTATTTGAATACCATTACCAGATCTTCTTCCCTCTCATCTAAGCTGTTTGGCATCAATTCTTTGAATCTTTTTTCATAGATCACATTTGCTAGACTGTGTTTATCAGTCATTGCTGTATATCTGCTGGATGCTTTCATACATACATATGTGCACCCATACACAGACACATGCATACACAGCTATTTTTGGTGACTGGAGCAACAGGAACAGAAGCTTTCCTTGGCAAAATGATTCAGTAAAGTGAACTTAATTTTGCTTGCTGGGAGTAACAGACAGTTGTACAATGTGAAGTGCAGTGAAACATTAAATTGCATTATGCTATCCGGCCGCTAGAAGTATTTACATCTTGTAGTATGACAGATGTAATGCAGTTATTGGTATGGCAAAGGAGCATGTGCTTGGCCTCAACGATTCCAGCAGTCCCTGCTGAAGATAAGGGTCTCCCAAGTCCCTTTTCAACGTGTATTCATGTACTTGTCTGGCTGACATTGCTGTGGCTTTGGCCATAAGCATGAGTTTAACCTGCTATCCCAAACAGCTCTTCAGCATCCCTATGCTCACTGATAATGTGGTTTTGAAGAAATGGACCGTGAACAGGAGCTGGTGTTGTTTGCCAGATCACCGACAGTGTTGCACTTCAGAGCCTGGCTGTGAGCAGCAGGGATCACTTCTATATGTTGACTGGCATGGCTATGCAGATATCTTGATGGACAGGAGAACTGGTCCATAGCAATCTGGCTGAGCATAGCTCTGAAAACTCATAAAGCAAAGAAGCAAGGAAGCCAAACTGCAGTGCTAGCTTATTTGTCTGGGAGCCACTTAATCTGTAAGAACTTCCTTATCCTAACTTGGCCCAGAAGCCATGATACAATGCAACTACTGCTAAGAGAAAATGTTATTTTAATATTGGCATATTTCTAGTGTGGAGGAAATCCAGATATACATAGGACTCCATTGTGTCAACACAGAGTAGGGAATTTAGTGATCACAAACTAAGCCTAGATAAAGGATAACAGTATGATATGGGGGGACTTAATACAATGATCAAATAAATCTTGCAAAGTCATTAAAACTACTTTAATGTTTGCACAGTTTTGGGGAGCTGCTATGGCAAAGGAGTGTTATAAGAAGGACTCAAGGAAGGAAGATGAGGTAACTCTCATAAATTAAACCAATTCTAGTGGCTGGGCTGTAAGGAGCCCCAAACCAC
>NW_010181189.1:109828-118632 GCF_000695765.1 Mesitornis unicolor
CAAAGTAAAGCTTGGATTTTAAACAAGCTCAGAGACAACTGATTGTACAGTTACTATTCCAATAATATGTGGGTTGGTATTGTCATGCTTTTAATGGGTAAGTATTATTACTTTTATCTTACTTACTGTGTTATTATTTGAAAATGTTGATCAAGACAGTGTTATTCTACCTCCAGCTAGTCCGGGGTCTCTGGGTACTTCTAAGACAGCCCTGAAAAGGGAAAGAAGAAAAGCAAGTTACTAACACTTGACTCAAATCACTGCAGGGGGTTTCACATCCTACCACTGGAATACTCTTGGATCCCTACAAACTGAAAGAGGTTGAAAAACCACAAGTGTAGAATGAGTAAGCAGGAAAGACTTGAACTTCTTGTTTTCATTTTCCCCAGCAGATGTTCAGTCACTGAGGCATCAGAGACACCGGATGCTGCAAGAGACATTTATGAATGACCTGCTATTCTGTATCGTTGCCTCTGGGGGTGCCACCAAGCTGGGCTGGAGGCGGCAGCAGCTGGTACGTCTCTGTGGGGTATTCGAGTAATGGCTGTCATTTGCTGGACTGGTGGAACTCACGGCGGTCTTCTGCTCTGTCACCACCTGGTCCCTGTCACATGCCACAGAGATTGATATAAATCAATCTCTCTCTGCAATGGGGGCCTCGAGAAAACAAATTGACGTTTTAAAGCACAAGAAAGGAAGTGTCAGAGATGCAGCCCTAACAACAGTCTGTCAGTGAGCTGGAGGGTCGTCACGCTGCTCGGGCTGAATGCTGAAAGAAGTCATCAACAAACAGTAACATCTCTGGGAGCATAACTGGAGGGGTAAAGTAGAAATCAAAGGGCAGGGGAAGACAGAGGGCACAGCTTCCCTTAGTATATATAGTGGCAGTGAGCTCTGGGCTGAAATAACAGCTAGGAGTAGGGATGGACTCTGCCTTGGAAGATATGTGGCCAGATGTCACCTAAGAAAGCAGCTTGTAGGGAACAGCCATTTGCAGGCTTCCAGGAGACAGCAGACCTTTGAGCTCAGAGACCTTGATCATGCTTCTCATTTCAAATTGGTAAAGTCTGACAAGCAGGTGGATGAAGTGATACCTTCACCTTTTTTGCTGATGGCCTATAATTACTTCTTTTCTTGTTTACTAAAACTAGCCCCTAGATGTTAAGGTTAGTCTCTTGGAGCTGGTCTCAGCGATGGGAGAGCAGAGAACCAACAGAATATTGGATGTTTACACCCCTTGATGAAGTCAGGGCAGGGATGGATTCTTGTGCCCAGTATTAAGTAGGACATCCAGAAGCTTTGTCTTCAAATTAATAAAAAAAATAAAAATAAGGAAGCATACTGTATGGAGTGCATTTTCCAGGACTCTCATTTCTCCGCGTAATGTCTCCTACTTGAAAACAAGATGCAAGGATTGTCTGATCCCATCCTTGGAAGGAGATGAGCCACAGTAGTCAGTGATTCTGTATTGACATTTTTTACAAACACTAACGAAAGGGACAGATACAGATGATTCAACAGCAACCAGATCTACATTCATTTTAACCCCTCTGCAAAAAAAAACCCAAACAAAATAAAGCAAGAAAAATAAGTAATTTCTGTCTTGATCAATCTAGATTATTAAAGTTCCCCAGTGTAAATCACTCGTGGAACATTAATTTTTATGCCAGTCAAGGAAAATTAAGTGGCCTAATCACATTACATGTTCACCATGTAATGGAACTGCCGAGCTTTTCCTGTATTTGGTTGGAGGCTATTCCATTTGGCTGGACTCTTTTGATACTGCTTTGCCTATGTGTGCAATTAAAGGACTTTTTTTTATTAACCAGTTTTCACATTACACTCAGCGGCCCTGTCACACAACTAAATGACCCGTTTAACAAGCATGATAAAATCCTCATTAGGGCCTATTATAGGATTTAGTGGAATCTTCCTGCTTCACTACAGCACAAGCCTAATCTAATTAACTCCACCACTTAATTCTCTCCCTCCCTCTTCTTGCTGTTTATTGGGCTTTTTGTGGAAAACAGATCCAAGGAACACAATTAACGTAATTTATCCTGGAAAATCCCCAAACATTAGCAAGCTACAAATGTAATTGGAAGAGGCCTCACAGAGTTCAAGCATAGTAGGCAATTACTACAAAACTACAGTGCTGCATTTTATCATGTTACTTCTTATTATACTTTCCCAAGATGAGCAAGGAGGTAATTCTAGCCAAGTGCATTTAAAGCTATAATTAAGGGTCATCTTTGTGTTTGAAAAGCTTTCATATTTAATCAAGGATATATGTGTGCCTTCAAGAATGAAGTGTTTTGCTAGGCTGTGCAATATAGAAAGGAGCTGAGTGCTGTGTTCTTGAACTCATTGGTATAAACGTAGAGAAGCTACCAGTTACACCGTCTTGTGCAGTACTTTGTAGCCAGACAAGATTATCAATCACCAGAAAGCAGAATTCAGCCACAAGAGGTAGCTAGTCTTTGTCCAACAGGATCTTAGAGACAGGCACAAAGGGTTGCCCAAGTCATCTCTTTCTCAGAGGAAGTTGATTTTATGCATATTTGCAAATAAACCATGTGTTGCCCTCAACTTCCTCGTCCTGGAAGAATTTAACCAAATGCCTTGGCTAAACTGGGCAGCAGCCAAGTGTGACAAGCAAATAACTGAAGCATAGGATGAAGCAAAGTTCAGTCCATGTCTCCCTTTTTTCTCTGAACTGACAGAGGAGGATTTTTTTAAACCTGTATGGATCTGGCTTCTTTTGAAGTTGTCAAATCAGGGCAAGCTGCCTTTTGGGCAATGTGCTTTCATGCCACACTGAGTGCAAGATGGAATTATCTCATTTGCATTATGCAGGAGTTTGGACAAGATGTCTTAACATTCCCTTGGGGTGTCCAGTATTTGATGCTATTAATCTTTCTTACTAACTTGGGCCTGGGTTTTTGGAAGGTTGACTCCCAGGAAAGTTCAAACTCGATTTCCTTGAATGTGGTAAGCTTTTTAAAAAAAATTGTCATAGTCTGCTGCTGCTGTTCCTTCTGGAAACCCTAGCTTTGGTCCATCTTTTCTAGCACAGTTTCCTCTAGGGGCAAGAAATTGAAAGGATGCAATCTGAAAACAAACAGACAGACGTTGAAACTCTAGTGGAAAGGACCAGACACCAAGGCTGAGCTACATGACAGCTTTCTTATTCAGGAGTAAGGGAGTGATTGTTTATGAGCCTAATTCTTTAATGAATCAATTCGTTTGGAATAATAATTATTATCCATGTGAGCAAGGAAACCTTTAATTAGTTTGCAATTATATAAGAGGCATGGTGTGTCCAGACAGAGCTGCTCTGGCATGTGTGCTTGAGCTCAACAAGAATGTCTCAGGCATTTCTTTGATTCCTCAGGGGACCTGGTGTCTAAAAAATGCAGGAGGAAAGCAGCAGGAAAGATGCACTGTGCATTACCTGGCTTTGTGGAGTCTGCAGCTGAGATGTTCCTAAAGAAAGACACAGCTTATGCGTCCTAGTGTTGGCAATAGCCTGGCTCCCAGCAGTAGATAGGGCTAGGTAACATCTAGAGGTCCCATCCCACCAATATATCTGTGATCCTGTGTCTGTATTGTTTCGCTAAGTAGGCTCCATAGCAATAAAATTTGGGTGTTAATTTATTGTCATTGGAATGGACTTAAATGACTTGAAAGGAAAAACTGCTTTGATATTTAAAACAGTTAATGCATTCCATAAGAGCAGAGTTATTTTGGCTTCCAACTTTGTTTTGTTTTTCAGGTTAAGTAAAATCATGGTATAATTTAATGTTACAATGAGATCACTGGAAACACGGTTGCGGTAAGCCAATAGGATACCCTGAGTGTTTTTGTGGGGTTACACTTGCCATATTTACCCAAGTCATTATTATGTAAATTAGACTCTTAGAAGATAAAAATAATAGCTGCCTTTTAGTGGTTTCCTAAGGCGATGTTGGAGGAGGTGCAGTTCATCTTATTTCCACTGTACTGGGGCTGTAAATATGAGAAAGCTCATCTGTCATTAGCATTAGTGTTGATTTCAGCAATAAAGGAAGTTGGCTTGTATTTTGATTAGGTTTTTTTTCCCTATGCAAACACAACTCTCTATGATAACTTAGTGTGAGACTACTAAATAAACAGCTTAATAAAGAAAAGTAATTTGGAGCTTCCCTCAGCAATGAAATGGATCTGCCTTCACATTTACCATGGGATGGGGCATCATGGAGGAAAAACACCTCAAAGAATGTGTAAGCACTAAACCTAAGGCAGCTTCATGCTTACAATATGGTGCTGTTTGTTATCAGGATGCAGGTGTGCTCACAATGTGACAGTATGCTGGCTGATGGCAGGCCAAAAATATCCCAGTAATTCTTGTTGGAGCATCATCTTCGGAGTGAGAATGGAGGATATCTTGGTTTATTATAGGTACGACTGTAAAGGAAAGTCCCAAAAAACACAGTCTCCACAGCTGGGCTCAGCAGGAGTGGGCTCTGTTGTGCAATTCACTTTCCCTCTGAAGTGCATTGCCTGCCTGATAACTATAACTTGGGTTTTGAGTTGGAAGGGCATGTCTTCAAGGTAGGTAGTGTGATCGTAGTGTTTGGGCAGGGAACTTCCTGGCAAGGAATGAAACTGCCATGTCAATACAGCACAGAAAACGTGGAAGCTATGAGTAAAATAGGCTTCTTATCCAGCATTCACTGAGAAAAACCTTCTGGCCACCTCACGCAAGCCCCCATGCTGCAAGTACTGTGTTAGGCACCAGGTACGGTATTATCAGTAACTGCAGTGGATGGATGATGACTCAGAAGGGGATGGTCTCTGGGCTTTCTAGGATTCCAGCTGGAGTCAGCTTTAGTCTGTCCCAGAGTCACTGGTACAGGAAGCCTCTGAAACAACTATTAAAAAAGAATGAGGCAGTGAGCTCACTGACAGCTGCCATCAATGATAATCCCCCTTCAGGTAAGAACAGCCGCAAAACCCTGGAGAAAACTGATACTTGCTCTCTGGACAGAATTTCACACTTTACTCCAAACTTTCCTCTTTGCACTGGGAACACTGGGGCATTTGAGTTTCAAATACAACCAGAGTGTAAGGAATTACTGCTAACCAACCTGGCATTCACTGGTAGATGCACCAGCATGATGTGATCCACCTCTGCTGGGAGCATAACACCAGACAGCTATGCTGGAGTGAATGCTCCAGGTCCAGGTGGGGTTGCCTGTGGTTTGTGGATCTAGATAGCTTGGAGAGGTTTGCTATTAACACAGGCACAGTGAAATGATGTTCACACAGGGAGTAACACTGCCTTCAGCTTGGAAGACTGAACAGACTGAAACACTTGGAGCTAATGTTGTCAGAGTGTGTGCACTCTAAGGGCATAGCTTCCAGATTTTTAAATGCCTTTTAGTCTTGTGGTCTGGCTGTTTCTTAATTCAGAAGGTCAAAATCCCCACACTGTGACTATCTGTTTGGTGGACCAGATCGCTTCCCTGTATTGACTTTTGTTTCATCAGCAGCTTGACTGGAAAAGCTGTCCAGTCTTGATTCCAGGTTTCCCAGTGATAGAAGATCATCACAAGCACAGGCAGTCATAGCTCTTAATTACCAGAACTGTTATGTGTTTCCTCCTTGTTATCTCACTGCAGTGACTATTTTGGTGATTGCTTTTGTACCAGCCTACTGGTTTGAAGAACATGTTAGCCAAATAATGTTCCCCAGATAAGCACCAAAAGGCACAGAGCAGCCTCAACCATTTCAGCTCTGAAGACTGACAGCTTGTCTCTCAGGTGGGAAGTCTGAAGAAGGACAATTTAGCTGTGTGGATGAAATTAAAAGAAGAGTGGGAAACAAATCTATTGAGAGTCAGGGAAACAAATCTATTGAGAGTCATATCTGCCCTTAAAAGGCAAGAGCCGATAGTCACCTCTTAACTTTTGCAGATGTGCTGGCAGCCATCTAATAAGAATGGGTTGTGAATTGTCATTGTAACTGGAAGCTAAAGAAGCCTGCTCTTGTTCATGCTCACTGATTTTTGCCATGCCAACTTCTCTTGGTCTGTAGTTTTCTGTGGCAGTACCAACTTTGTAGACCACACAGTTTTGGAGGGCTCTGTGAGTATATTTGAGGGAAGGTAGCTGTCCATGGAGGCACTTGAGGTAAACCACTTCTCTCTAAAGAGAATGAGGACTGGTCTCATCTGAACACATTTGCTCAGAGCACAGTGGTTTCTTGGCTCTACAGACTCAGCGTGGCAAGAAATTCCTATACCATGGAATCTCTTCATTATTTTTCTATTTCTTTTCATGAAAAGAAAACTGAAGTAATAAGGAATTCCATTTCAACTCATCACCCCAACCTCGGGCTGACTAATATCGTTTATTTAAGCCCGGAGAGTGTTTCTGTTTTCATGATAGCTTTTTGGTTTGCTGTTTGCCAGAATTATACCGGGGAATGACTCATGTTCTCAGCACTGTGAAGGATAGGAAGGAGGGAGCTCACAAAGTTTTGTTCCCACTGGTGGACTGTAGAAAGTGTAGTAATTTGAAGATCTGTCTCCCAGAGCAAGAATGGGCTCAAGCACTAATAAAAATGGCCAGTCAACTTTTCTGCTAAAAAATTAGCTTTTAAAAAATAAATGTATCAGTTTTCTGGGGAAAAATAGTTTTTGAGGAAAATGTGAACATCGTGAAGACTGATTTCTTTTCTAAGTTAGCAGTACCTCTGTGGCACCTCCAGGCAGCTGTACTTCATACACTGTTTTCTTCTAGGAGAAAAGAGCTCAACTACACCTCCTATGATGCATGCTGGTGGAACAGCAAGAGCTCTGGAAAACTTGAAAAGAAAAGCTCAACTTGCCTTTCTGATGAATTCATTCTCTATAACTCAGTTTCCTTATGTATTAAAATAGGTCCAACTGCTATGCTACTGAGGTACTCCGTAAGATATTGTTAGTTAAAGCTTGCAGTCCATTTTGGAGCTGAAAAATGGTGTTTCCTTGTCAGCAGTAAGAGCCACCTGTGAAGCACTTCAGACACCAGCTCCTGTGTCACAGCAATCAGTGCCTGATTTTATTTTCCTTTGACAGCTGCCTTTGTAATAGCCCAAATATCCTAGTAGCTGCCTAAAGCACAAAGCACACCTCTGTTGGAAAGTGTGACTAGCTCAAGTGGAGCCTCAGGTACCAGTAATACTGTGGCAGCAAGAACTTGCTCCAGCCTTTTGCTGCTTCTCAGCATGGGGGACAAGACCCACCTATGCTGGAAGATCTCACCTTGCATAATCTGTCCCTTGCTGGATCCTTGCTGTCCTGGGACAGGGCATGAGTGTGTTGAGGCTGTGGCTGCCTGGTGGGGAGGCTGGTCGGGACGATCGCTCCACCTGGGAGTCTGTCGCCTGAGAGACCTCCGTTTTGAGGCAGCCCAAAAGTGTAGCTACTGCATCTCTTTCACATCTCAGGAAGTGATTTTCCTGCACCTTTCAGTTTGCTGCTCTACCTGACGGCAGCTTTATTTTGCTCGTGCTCAGAGTCGGCCTTTCCTAGGATTCAGCCTGGGCTGCAAAAATCCTCAGACTGATCAGGAAAATGCCACTCACCACTTCCTCTACAGCCCTGCAATATAGATGTATCCTTAGTGAACTTGCAAATCAAATTGAATTTCTTTCTCCTATTCAAGTAATAAGGAGAATTTGTTGTTAACTGGCAGGTGTCACTTTGAATTTCAGTGGTGAAGCTCAAAATGGTTCGTATGTAGGTCAAGCATGGATTACTCCACTTACAAACATGATTTGGAAGAATCTCTTTGCAGAAAGTTTTTCTGCATTTCTAGGTATATGTAGGCATTGGCAAGAGCTAAAAGGAACAGAAATGCTGCCAGAAGCAGTGTGAATGAGGTCTCTAGTCCCTATTTCATAACTGCAAACAGTTTTTAGATTAAAAAGAAGAAAGAGGCTTAGATGTCTCCCTGCTGCTTGTATTCTTCTGCAATCCCTGTAAGACTTCTTTAGTATAGTGCGTCTCTGTGAATTTTAACTCCTCAGAAAGAAATGAGCAGCAGCTTTTTAATATATCCTTGCATGAGAGAAAAATATGGAAGACAGCAACCATTTTAGGTGAAGGAATATCTCTTACTGAGTGCTGTTATGGAGACAGCTCCTGGAATAAGAAGATGATGGGAGAAGTGGAAATTGTGATTTCACTTCACATAAAGGATGAATTTGTTAATTAGAAAGAGATTTCAGAATAACCCAAGAGATTTAGGAATTTGAGTCTCACTGATCTGCTGTTGGATGTAGATGCTAGAGTTGCACAGGCATTTTTGAAGATCTGAATAACAGAATGGTGAATGGTGAATAACAACATGAAAGGATGTAAGAGGCTTTGTATCACAGAAGCTTGTCTTTTATATATTTTTTTAAGCTTTATGAATTGCTCTAATAATCTGTTGATCTTCCTGAAAACTGTTCCTTGCTGAGGTACAGCATCAAGTTACTAAAACCTGCAGCTATTTTCTGGTTTACTTTACCTGGCAGTTTCTTGTCCTGGAACATTATACCACTCTAACTGGAAGCACAGATGAGTATTGAGATGGGTAATGTAGGAAGGTTCCTAGACCTGAAAATTTTTAAGGACGAGCAAGATAAATCTCTTTTAGGAGGTGAACTATGTGAGATGCTGGTTGAACCTGAGGGTGCTGATTGACAGCCAGCTGAACATGAGCCAGCAGCATGCCCAGGTGGCCAGGAAGGCCAACATCATCCTGGCTTGTATCAGAAATCGTGTGACCAGC
>NW_010181189.1:118663-121357 GCF_000695765.1 Mesitornis unicolor
GGAAGAAGACTGAGGGAAGACCTTATTGCTCTCTACAGAACCTGAAAGGAGGTTGTAGAGAGGTAGGTGTGGGTCTCTTCTCCCAGATAACTAGTGATAGGACAAGAGGAAATGGCCTCAAGTTGTGCCAGGGGAGGGTTATATTGGATATTAGGAAAAATTTATTTACTGAAAGTGTTGTCAAGCATTGGAACAGGCTTCTCAGGGAAGTAGTGGAGTGACTACCCCTAGAAGTGTCCAAAAAACATGTAGATGTGGGGCTTCAGGACATGGTTTAGTGGGCATGGTGGTGTTATGTGGACAGTTGGACTTGATGATCTTAAACACCTTTTCCAACCTTAATGACCCTTTGAGTCTATGTCTATTCTGCCCACTTAGTTAAGAGGATGGAGCAAATCCTATTGAGCTCCTTTCAGCCAGGGATTCCTAAGTTACTACATGAATGTCCCATTACATCTGTCTTGTGAGGTTTGCTTTTTCCTTCTCCGTCTTGCTATGGGAAAGGGTAGTATGAAAAGAAGCATGCTTCTCTTGAGTTTTGCCTTGTTTTTATTGCTTCTATCACCCTGTGTCTCTTTTGGGAAAAGCAGACTTTAAAACACATACCTGGCACTCTCTGAAAAACTTTGAAATTGTTCTTGGTCTTATGGGAGTCTGACCCAGCACCTGTAATCTGAGATAATTTTTGTTTCTAGCACAGAAGAGATTTACATTAGAGATACTACCATGGCAGGGGAAAGCCTGAGGTCTCTCTTCTCAGCTGAGAGTCTGTTCTTTCAAGAGGATACTGTTCAAGGCTTTTTGTGCTTAATATCTTCAGGAGCAGTTGAAAGAACGACAATGTAATTCTGTGGGACATGTGAAAAGTGGCATTTGTAAAGCTAAGTCTGTGTAGGAGAAATCCTGTTTAAAACAGTAGGTTTGATTTTCTGAGTGCATGAAGTATCAGGATCCCAGGCATCATATTCAATATGTACAGTTGGAGATATTGGGATCCAACTGTGATTTCACTCTCATATTAGTACTAAGCAACTTTCCAATAAGCCATTCTAGATTCAACTTGAACGTATGGAGACAAAATTGAAAGACCAAACATTGAAAGAAAATTATTAACTCTGAAAGTATGAAGTCTTTTACCCTTACTTATGTTTGTTTATTGCTTTTGGCAAAAAGTGCTTTTTAATTCTTAAACTTATAGCTAATAGTGATAGAGATTTATTAGACTAGAGAGGATCACTGTTATCAGTCATTCAGACTTTCCATGCACCAGAAGCAAAGAATTGCAGCCAGTTTGCCTGTTTTGAATTCCAGATGTGAAATGTGTTAAGAAACACACTGTAATTTCACTCCAGATTTACTGACTGGCAATAAACAAAATTGCTTATCTTCTTGCTTATCAATTTAAGGAGCTCAGTTTCGTATTGAATTAGTCAGAAGCTTTGGGTTTTACTTACTAAGGCAGTGAAGGGAAGATAAGCCCAGAGAAGCAGATGTGAACCTTTGCAGAACCAGACCGTGTGAACAAGCAGTTGCACAAATTGCAAGTGGCCTCTGACATAACTTCATTAAGTAAGGAAGAATTTTTTTGTGTCTTTGAGTGGGGAAGGAAACTTGAAACTCAGGAGTTTTGATTCAGCCAAAATGCATTAGGCTGCAATCCAATGCATTCTTCCAGTGTTTGATGGCAGTGAGCAGAACAGAGGAAGGGGTATAATTAAAAAGGAATCAGGACAATTAAAATGAAGGAAAAGCTCCTTCGGTGTTCACAGAGGCAGTGGCAAAGGCAAGTGATTATGTTCTTTTTGAGGGTGGTTTTGGATGGCAAAGGAAGATTAGCTCTTGTGAAAGCCTTGCTCTCATTTCTAATTATTAGCTCTTTCTCTCATTTCTTCCAATCTTTCTTTGCTGTTGCTTTGAAAAAGACTTCAATTAGAGGAAAGAAAAAGAAGTGGGAAAAGACAGAGAAATCAGAAGACCATGTTTAAGTTTCCACTGTTACATAAAAGTAATATTAAAAAATTAGGATCATTACCTGCCCCTCAACTATGATGTGGAATTGCAAAGGAACAGTTTCCTCAGAGCTTACAGGTGAATATCTGATGGAGAAAGGCTCAGATTCTATAATAAGAAACATTTGTTGGAACATCTATTATCCCACATAATTCATGAAAATAACTTGATGTTTTTTACGAAAGAAATCACTTTCATTACTTCCATTTTTGCAGTTGGACATAAGTGTGAAAGGGATTGACCAGGGTCATTCAGGAAGAAATGAACCCAAATTTCTGGGCCTCATGAAATACACAAACCATCAGAAAGTTCCACTGCGCTTGGTAAGAGGAGTGGATCTCACTGGATCCCAGTATGGTGTTGGTTTGGTGAGTAAAGATGGGTGATCTTGCCCCTAAAAGAGATGCTGCCTTGGCAGTCTGATGAGACAAGTTGAAACATGATGGTGGTAGCCCAGATTTGGATTGAAGGGGGAATCTGAGTTGCAGTGTGCCATGTACATGGCAATATCCAGGCTTGCAGATGAGAGAGTTATGTAGAAATCAAAGAAGATACAAAGTTACTGAGAAGATACCTTCAGAAGAAGCAATAGCAAAGATAATAGATGGACTAGACAGGAATATCAGTAAATAACTCACAGGAGTGGAGCTGCCTAGTTTCTACCTGGAAACTTATATTAGGGAA
>NW_010181189.1:121388-144067 GCF_000695765.1 Mesitornis unicolor
CAAGTGCCTGTAGTTTTGACATAAGGACATGAAGAGATGGAGGAACTATGACTTCCTTTTGTTTGTTAGTTCTTTAACAGCCATGAACATGACTTAATATGTTTGTTTTGCATCTATTTGGAATTTGCTTGCCTTCAGGTTCCTGGTGCAGGTCCAGTTATGTCTCTGTCTAATGTTACTGGTATATGGTACTCAAGACACTGAACGTACTTTGCATGATGGAGTGCCACTGTGCCACATTTCCCGTATAAACCCACGGATGATGGGCAGGCACACCTGTGTGTTTCTCAACTCTGTAATTAAATATTAGTAAAACAACTTCACTCCTGAATGGAGTCAATGGAACAGCATGACAACAGGGGAGTCACAGAGCAATGGCTATTGTTTGTCCACACTTTGTCATTCTGAGGCTGTTACATCTTTTTTTACAAGGCGAGTCTTGTTTTTGATGTAATCAGATATGGCTGGTTGTTTGGACTGGGGTGTGTATAGGAAGGAAACTGACTGGGAATGTACCTTATGTTGAAGCTTGGGATGTAAATCAGCTGGATGGAGCTGACCTAGATGTAAGATCACACTGCCCTAAGTAGAGACTTCTTCAGTTTGCATCAGAAGGAAATAATGCTTGCTTGACACCATCTGTAAATCAAAGTAGTGCTGGCTGGGGGACTTTAAATAAACACAGATGTAATATTTATTAGCAGTAATTACCTTTGTTGGTACAGTTATTTTAACTAATTTGCTAATTATCCATGGCATGGTAATTAATTACCTACTGAACTCCTGGAATTTATATGGAGACACCTTATGCAAAACTCTGGTTGGATGGGTATTTACTTCACTGTTATTCTCAAGTTATCACTGGGTTATGTTTCTGATGCTGTCATTACGGTTCGCTAGCTGCATTTCACATGACTACCTGGCATTGCAATGAGCGTCCAGTAAAATACCTGGATTAATTAAGGTATCCCCATGTAAAGAAGAACTGTCCCTGTAGCTGCTCACTAGTCACTGCAGAGACTCTTTTTAGAAGAATTTCCATGGTTTTTGCACTGCACAGCCCAAGGGGAGGACAAAATCCCTGTGTGAAAATAGAAACAGTCTCTTGAGGCTTTGTTGATGGACTGCTTCAGCCTTTCTCTGCTGCTCATGCAGTAGCAGTTGAGTCCTATTTTGTGAAGTGAGTGGAGGGGTTACAGAGTGAAATAGTCCAGACATTTTTAAGTATTTTGATTTTAGATAGAAATTGTTCTCTATACTCCACTGTGTTTTGCATGTAGAAAATGTTTCCCCAAATGACCCAGAACTTGGAAGGATAATCTTGAGTTTTACTTTCTCAAGCTGATGTAAGAATGCCACCCATTCTGCTCCATTCCAAGCTTAAACTGACCAAACTGAGCCATGAGTCAGTGTCAGACAAACCATGAACAAATGATTGCTCATGCATCTACTGTCACAGCCTGTAAAACCTCAAAACCAAGTGAAAGAGGGGGACAGAAGTATACAGAGGCAAACACTGACATTGAGTCCTTATGTAACGCTGTGCCAGAGTCAGAATAGTGGAAAGAAATCTGTGAGTTACACAGGACTCACAAACACAATTTGGGGAAAAAATATCCTAACATAGAAAGAATCATTGCCTTTCAGATAGGGTAGGCTGTTTCACGGGAGTAAAACTTCATGGGTGCATAATAATAATTGGCTGATATGACAAGGGGCACAGCAACCAATACTGAGAGTAAAGGCAAACCAAGCCATAAAAATTAAACTGGCAGGAGAAGTTGTGGAAGCTGTAAGAAGGTCTCCAAGTCTGCAAGGCAGAGCAGTGGGCTGGCAAAGCTTGGGGAGTGCTGGGGCTGGGGTGGACATTGAGACAGGTAAACTGAGCTGCAGGAAAGGGAAACAGAGGACAAACTTGCTGTGTTGCTAAATGCAAGCAAGTAAATTTAGAGGATGCTTCACAGAGCACATAAACAGATATGAGATGTACTTTTGGGTTGTATACCAAAAGGGAAAGTGGAGTGATTCACACAGTTGAGCAGAGTTGCCTTCAGCTGCCTTGATATGAAAAGTTTCAGGCATGGAGCAGATAACTCAGGAAACTAGTTAGAAAGTCTTTAAGTTTGAAAATCTGAGATGATGCCAGACTTCTGACCTTGCATTCACCAAGAATTCCCTGCTGAGCAAATTCTAGCTTGGATCTTCAAAGTGCAACAGTCATATAATTCCCGCTGCTGCTGATGGAGATATTCTGCTGTCTATTCTGCAGGCAGATCACTACCTTTGTTGTGTGGTTTCCAGTGGCATTTAGTTAAATTGTTTGGTACTGGGCTCTGCAACAGCCCACAAGGAGGGAGTCTGCAGCAATTGCCAGCAATTCCCAATATGGGTGCCATCCCTCTGTAGCCTGTGTGCCTTCATTACAAATCCCAAGTTGGGTGAAACTGAGCCTGGGCCTTTATATACCACCTAGAGAACAATTATTCCTTCTCTGGAAGAAGTTTTCTCTTTTAGATATGTGACTATTTCCAGGTTGTTTCCTGTCTGTGCTTTATCTCTTAACAATTCTAAAGTATTTGCCAAGGAGTGGCTTGCCTTGAGACATTTTTACCTGCTTGTTTGTTCTTTCTGGACAGCTCCTATTAAATTAAACCATATATTCATTCATACAGACAGCATCCCAGTAACCAGGTCAATACACACTAGTCATAAATTATTACAGAACAGATTCAAATCCATCACTGAGGCATCCATTGATTATCCATAGAGCTACTCTCTGTAAGTGAGCACTTTGTATGCAAGGTCACTGTAGAATTCTGCTATTTTTAAAAGGCCGTTAATAGCAACACGGAAGCAGGCTTTGATTGAACTGGAAGTGTAATTTTCAATTAAGAGCCTTCACTCAGTCTTCCTTCCATTAGGGTCTAATTAGATTTCAGAAAGACACGAAGTTTCAGAGGTTTCAGCCCTACAGCCTCTCCATTAGCTGACACCATATGCTTTGTGGTTTCCATTGTGAAGTCCCGATTAATTTGCTAACGTTAATTTTAACTCTAGTTGAGATGCTTCACCAGAGACCTGATTAATGGACTAACTGTAACCAGCCCATCCCTGCTTCTTTCTGCCATCAGTTATACAGTAATGAGGTTAGTGAACATCAGACTGATAATTTTTTTCTCTGTTACTCTGGGAAATACATATATTTCATTTGGACTATGAAAGCAAAGGAATGGTCCCTCCAGTTTGTCACCTGGATTAGTTTGTTAGGTTACAGACCCTCTCTTCTGACCTATTCCTTCCTGCATCACTTCCTTTCTCTGTGATACTTACAGTATACATACAAACCATGGATCTGTAAAGAAACTTTGCCCAGTAATTTTTTCATAAATTTTCCATTCTTCTTTTCCACCTTTTTCCAAATGCTTTGTTTGTTCCAGAGAGCGAAGGCTTGGTAAAGCACATCTATTGTGAAGCAACTAACTTTATTTCATCTGTTCTCATATTCTGTCAGCCGAAACAAAAGCTTCTGAGATTGCGATTGCTGATATAAATTGAACAAGTTCTTGTGACTAAATGCTGTTTATTTAGCTAAAATTGTGGTAAGAAACGAACATCAGTGGTCCAAGAAGCTTTAACTGGAGACCCATCTCATGTTGGTGATGAGAGATGCAAGAGACTTGTACTCATTAGAAGGGTTTTTTTTTGCAACGCAGACAAAATACTGCAGCAGTGGAAATCAATTTTAAGTGAAGACCAACTTTTTCTGGGTGTACACAGTTGTCAAACTGTGGGATTTACACCACTGTTAAGCAACTCTATTTAATAGGCATTCAGATATGCTAAGATATGGGTAAAAGGTGTGACATAGGCAGACAGGTGATGGGATGCCCATTAAACAGGTAATGAGATCACCTTGGACAGATTTTGTAGGCAGTTCTGTCCTGTACTTCAGCTGTAGAGGATGTGTAATACTTTTCTTGCGGCTCTGCTTGCTGTTCGGATTTCAGCTCAAAGTCCACTAGCTCTTCAGCATTAATCTAAATGATCTGCGGTGAACCAAGTTAGGTCACTTCTGGCTTGGAAATAATCAAACCCACCACTGAAGAATAATCTAGTACAGTGATTTTCAGTCTGTGAGGATCTTGTCTATGGCTCAAAGGGAGGAGAACTACAGCAGGGCTCTAGCTGGAAAGACTGTTGCACTTCCCTAGCTAGTGCTGCTGGAAAGACCGTAAGAGCATCTAGGCTGTACATCAAGTCCATCTTTACAACATTCGGGTCCTGAACTGCTGCTTCAGACACACTTGGTGGATAAACACATATATCCTGTATTTAGGCGATTCCTCCCAGTCCCCTTCTTATTTCTCTGTGTGGTTTTGGCTGCCAGGTTTTCCTTTAAAACAAGCCACTGCAATAATATCTTATTGACTTGGTTTTATAGGAAAAGAAAGAGTTGTAATAACTTTTTTATTGACATTGCTCTTCCAGAGAGACATAGAAATAAATCATCAGCCTGCAGGAGTTGGAATGCTCTCGTGCTTTCTGGAACCACAGTCCCTGGATTTCCCAGCAGGAGCTACCCAACTTTTCTGGCTATCTGCTGTCAAAAACCTCCTTCATCAAATGCAGTTGAAACGAACCAGAAGGATGGAAAGTTGCTGGAGTTGTGAGTGACAATAGGACAGATAGTGCTTGAGAGCTGACGCTCTCTCTATTGCAACCAAGAAACTAAAAAGGGATTAAGTCAGCATACTGCTGCAACGAAGTATCCTGCACTGAGAACTGAAATCAATGTGAAACTTCAACAAAGTTTTTTACAACTGATCTTAGCTCTTTGCAATGTGGACTACTTGGTAGATGAGGAATTGGCTAGATGGTCTTACTCAAAAAGTTGCAGTCAACAGCTGGATGTCCAGGTGGACACCAGTGACGAATGGCATTTCTCAGGGGTCAGTACTGTGATGAGTATGGTTTAACAACTTTGTCGGCAACATGAATGGTGAGATTGATGAGAAGTTCAACATGAGCTGGCAATGTGCACTTGCAGCCCAGAAAGCCAACCATATCCTGGGGTGCATCAGAGGAAGTGTGGCCAGCACGGCGAGGGAGGTGATTCTGCCCCTCTATTCTGCTCTTGTGAGACACCACCTGGAGTATTGTGTCCTGTTCTGGGGCCCTCAACATAAGAAGGACATTGAGCTGGCAGAGCGGGTCCAGAGGAGGGCCACAAAGATGGTCTGAGGGCTGAAGCACCTCCCCTGTGAGGCCAGGCTGAGAGAGTTGGGGTTGTTCAGCCTGGAGAATAGAAAACTCTAGGGAGACCTTATAGCAGCCTTCCAGTACTTAAAGGGGGTTTACAGGAAAGATGTGAAGGGACTCTTTATTGGAGAGTGTAGTGATAGGATAAGGAGTAACAGTTTTAAACTGAAAGAAGGTAGATTTAGATTAGATATTAAGAAAACATTCTTTACTATGAGAGTGATGAGGCGCTGGCACAGTTTGCCCAGGGAAGCTGTGGATGCCCCCTCCCTGGAAGTGTTCAAGGCCAGGTTGGATGAGGCTTTGAGCAACCTTATCTGGTGGGAGGTGTTCCCGCCCATGGCAGGGGGTTGGAACTGGATGATCTTTAAGGTCCCTTTCAACCTAAACCACTCTATAATTCTGAGGATCCTGGAGGGAATAAAGGAGCTGAGGGAGGGAAGAGCAGTTTATATCTTTTGGATGTAAATCAGATAAAGAGAATGATTAACAAGTGTAGGGTTTTGCTACAGTATTTTAAGGACTCAGTCAATATCCTCCCTCCTCCCTTCCCCAGTCTTGATGCAAAGGCCTAAAATTAGATAGCTGATTAAGAAGAGCTGCAGGGCAATCTAAATACATCAATCTTTCTTGTAATGAGGAACATAGCTACATTTCTGCAATGATGATGAACCTTGGGGCCAGGGGCGATTGGATACTGAATGTTCTCCGTATTGAACTTCCCATGCAGCCAGTACTTCTCAGCATCTCTGAATGGCTGAATCTGATTATAGGAGCTCTATGGGAAAAGAGGGTGCTGGGGATTGAACTGGACAAGTATTTTTCCCAGGGTGAAAATAGCTGAGCAACTTTCTACACTCTTTAACTTGTTTGCCAGCAAAATGGGTTTCCTCATGCCCATTTCACCTTTTACCTCCCACCAAGAAATGTGTAGCAAAACCACAGTCAAAGTACACTTTTCCCTAACAAGCCTTTGCTTACAGTCTTTTACATTTAAAGCCACATCCCACTGTTCTTTTTAAAGACTAATGGCCCATTTCATGTGCCAAATGAAGAGCTTTTATTAGCCAAGGAGTAAAGAATGTGTTCTGCATCAGAGAAGCAGAGGCAGAAAAAGTTCAAACCTCCCATAACAGGAAGAGAAAACAAAGGTCTCCTAAACAATTCAGTTATTTTTGTGTGTGTTTTTTTGTTTGTTTTTGTTTTTTAATTGAATAATGTTATTGCATACCCCAAACAAACTAAACCTCTTTTCTTAGTCTCTAGGCCAGCTCCAGAACTGCTCTTTCTCTTGTGAGCAGAAACCCCTGCTGACCAAGGCTGTTTTTATGTTTCTGACACAATTCAGTCACATCCAGCAAATCATTTTAGGAACAGCCTATGATTCTCCTGGGATTTATGTCCCCAGATGATTATCAAAGGGACAGGCAAGTGCCAAAATATGGAGTTTCAATCCTTAAAGGTGTCCACTTCAGCTGCTGCCTTAACCTTACAGACTTTCTTTATTTGGGTAGTAGTTCCTGAGAGAGGTTTCATGTTCCAGGCTGTCTTGGACTGAACAACCTGTCGTCACCTAGAAGTTAACCATCTGCCAACAATTCTGGGGGTGTCAGGAAGTTGTTCTAAAACATTTAGCTGACGGATTAAAAGTCCTGTGATCACCCAAATGATGATCAAGGAGAGAGCTGTAGGGTTCTGCCACCCATGGGCTCAGCCCTGACTTGCTCTGCTCCCAGAATTAGATCCAAGGAGGTTATTTTGTTTATTATATCTTCTGTTTTGCTGTCTGTGGGGAGAAGCAGTTCCAGCAGCCAACAGCACAAACAAGGCTAGAGAAGCAGCATCCCATAGCATTTTCTGAGGGTTGACTACCCTGTGAGACTGAAAAATCTAAGAAAGGTAAGGTATGTCCAGGTAGGCTTGTTGCTCCCATTTGGTTGCTTAGTTTTTCCACTGTGCTTGGGAACTGCAGGGGAGAAAGCTAAGAAGGAGCTGCTCCTGGACATGAGTCTGACACATACAAACACCACATCTTGCTAGTAGACCACAAGGGAGAAGACAGAAGAGAACATCCAAGCTAAGAAAGATCCCCTTTTCCCTTCTCTTCTTGGAGGAGGCTTGTGGTCACTTCAAGGTTGAAAGAACTAATTTAAATCTGAAGACTAGAGCAGTGCTTTCAGACTCCAGGTGGCAGAACACATTTCCCCTGCTTCCTTGCTACCAAACACACCTGACTCTTCTAGTTCAATCAGTGTTTTGCAGATGAAATGGGGAGAAGTTCTGTGAGCTTAAAGGGCTCTGTGAAGAGTAGCATGGAAAAAAAATGTTACAACAGTAGTAGCTAGTGGGTTGTGACCTTTTCACACTTTTGTTATCAAAGGAAAGAGAAGAAAAAAAAGAGGAGAAGAAAAGCTAGCAAAGAAGAATGTGCATAGGTCTGTCAGTTCATACTTAAATACCCAAGGAGGAATTTAGTATTCTGCACAATTGCTCCCTTCTTATTTCTTCTTGCTGCAGTTACTTCTCCACTTGCTAATTCATCTTAATTATAGAATATTTGGACAGCTTGGAGCAAAGTTCTTTGTTGACAGTGCTTGAAGAAGAGAAGGTATTCAGACTCATGAATACCAGACTCAGACTCATAAGTGCTGTGCTGAGAAAGTCTAATTGGCTTGCTAACACCAACAACAGTACAGGTCACACAAGTGAGGCTGGGGAGGTGCCTACATTTTGCACAAGTTTCCCTGATCATTTTGTTCTCTTGCTGGCTTTTCTATTCTCCTACCCTCTCTCCCTTTCCCACAGGATGAAGTAACACACTGGGGTAAAAAAGAGGTTCAACTATGTTGAGGGTTTTAGCAGGATGTTTTGAAACCAATGGAAAGTGTCTTGTTTCTGAACAAACCCATATGCAGCTCTGCTTGATCTCAGAAGCAGAGTATTAACATTAATATTAATAATATTAGTATTAACAGTATTAGTGGCTTGATTGCTATAGAAATATGGTCTCAGGTAAGGTGAATTTCATTCTCATCTTGGAGCCACAAAAAAACACTGCAGGGCCGAATGAGGGGTCACTATGGTTGCAGAACCGATAAGCAGCACAAGCCAAAGCCAAGGGAGTGTGAGGACTTCTCTGCTTCTCTGGATTTTGTGCCTCTTTGCTGGTGAAGAAGCTTTCTGCAGAGATATCCTCTCCTCTGGGCTTGCCCATTTTCCTTGGAGGCACATGGTCACCCTACAGAGGAGCTTGAAATAGTCTATTTTCAGGAAGTTATTATCTTCTGGGACAACCAAAGTGAAATTGCCACTATCCTTGGAAATAAGCAATGGTGCTTGAATACCAGGCTATTCTAATGCATCTCTGTCCTGCTGAGAGTGACCTTCCAGAAACTTCTTTTCTCTGCAAGACATCTCACCCCCAAAGCCATCCCATTTTCTGCTGCCTATCTATGCAGGTCAGGAAGGAGGTTTTATTTAGGTAGCTCTCTGTTTGCACTTAAAAGCCAATTACTTTTTTGTGCAGAAAGCACAGGGTGGTCTATTTCAGCATAAGAGGATGTATCTGGATGGTTTTGAATGGTGGAAAACAAATGACACAGTTTACTAAAGAGGAGAAAGTTTCAAGGATAAGTGGTCTAAAGCAGAACCTGCTGCTTTATGTGGTAATGTGCAGAAGTTTGTATTATAGTTTGTATACCACTCTTCATCTCTTCCCCAGGATATCTTTTGCTTGTATAAGGTGAAAAAGTTATGCATTTTTCAGTCGTGACAAACCCCCGAGTCAGCCATGAAACAGAGTTCACTCTTTTCAGTGTCCAATTCTGTTGCTTCCCATTTTACACCGGGTTATGCAACCTGTTATGTTCCTCAGCATTCATTGCCACACTCAGAGCAGGCAAAGTAAGACCTAGTAACTCATGTGGGACTCACCAGAATTGCCTTTTCCTTCTGTTTGGACCCATATAGCCATCTTCTCCAAGACATGTCTTTAATGAAAAGTGGACCAGAACAGAGGGTAGCCTGCTTACTGCTCTGCTACTTAGATAAGATGTTAATATTAGTGCCTTTATCACTGAAATTGCAATTTTATTTTAACAAAAACAAAATCAGAAACAGCCAAAGGTCCAAGTCTCATTTGAAAGTCTCAGGAAGTTGAGCAACTTTAAGATCCCCCTTGAAATCCCAGGCTATGAAAGTGGAAAGCAGTGCTATTAAATTGGCCAGTGTCTTTTGGCACTGCTAAAGAGTAATTTTACTTCCAGTGGCTGGAAAAGTGGCTGGAAAAATGTTTCTAGGACATAACTTCCTTCAAGTGTTACCTCCTTCTGTAGTAAAAAATGCAGGAGAAAGGGACAGTGACACATCACCTCACCCAGATCCATACTCAGGGCAGAATCAGGTTTATCTGAACCATTCCTGAGAGATGTTACTCTATTAAAGGACTTGGGTCTCTTTAGTTTGCAGAAGAGGAGACTGAGGGGAGACCTCATTCATGTTTATAAATATTTAAAGGGTGAGTGTCACAAGGATGGAGCCAGGCTCTTCTCGGTGACAAACAATGATAAGACAAGGGGTAACGGACACAAGCTGGAACACAGGAGGTTCCACTTAAATTTGAGAAGAAACTTCTTCTCAGTGAGGGTGACAGAGCACTGGAACAGGCTGCCCAGAGAGGTTGTGGAGTCTCCTTCTCTGGAGACATTCAAAGCCTGGACACCTTCCTGTGTAACCTCATCTGGGTGTTCCTGCTCCGGCAGGGGGATTGGACTGGATGATCTTTTGAGGTCCCTTCCAATCCCTAACGTTCTGTGATTCTGTGACTTGCCAGCTTTTTCCTGATGCCTCACTTAAATCCTTCTTGCTTTTAAGCCAATACCATCTTCTCTCCACAGTGGACATGCATTTATTTATGACTCACTCTGCAGCTACCTTCAGCTCATGAGAAATCGGTTATTCTAATTCTTCTTTTCCAATCATTAGATGTAAACCAGTTATTTTTTTTCAGTCTTTCCAAATTAAGTCAAAGTTTCTAGATATCTGTTGATCCTTGTTGTTCTGATAACTATTTTTGAGTTTTTTAGGTTACATCTTTCTCAAAGAACAATTTCCAAAGCTGGGTGCAGTACAGCAGCAGGGCAGAGAAGGAACATTTCATACATCTGTCCTACAGCAATCCTGTTAATGCACCCACTTTGGTGTTTATGTTTTGTGTAACAACACAAGAAGATCGTGGGGTTTCACAGAGCTCTTTAAAATGTTGAGAACCAGGAATAAATACAATGTGCAGTATTTTGTTTATAATTAATTGTACTTTTTCATTATTTTTCTTTTCTTTTTATAAATCCCTGAGTGAATAAAAGAAGGCCATAACTTTTTAGCTTATGATGCTCATATTCTCATAGGAGACTGTGAGAGAGACATAACTTTATGTCTGGTTCAAGCTTGTTCTTGATTCTAGGCCCAGCAATCAGTGAGATTTCTAAGACTAAGCATGTGTTTGAATGCTTTGCTAAACTATAGCATTCATGTGAGGGAATACAAAGTGGTGACTCTAATACTTTGCAGCTGGTGGGATCTCAACAGAAAATTCTGTAGTAGAATTTTGTATATGTGTGCATGCACAGGTATGTGTGTAATGCGAAAGAGATTTAAGAGATCAGTAGTATATGAAATAAGATCAGTATAAATTATTAAGTATCAAAATAATACCTAACAAGATTAGAATATTTCAAAACATTATTATGCGTTGAAAATGGTCATTACCTTGTTAAGGACTTTGAACATTCTCTTATGTGCCTCTTTCCATACTCAACCCAAGTTGCCACTTGCCAGTCTGCAAGCTTGAGGGCAGCAAGCAACATTCCCACCACGGGCTACTGTACGGGCATACAGATGTATGGAAACTCTGTAATAAGTTAGTAAGACATCCATATATACAAATATATGTAAGTATATATATATGTGTGTGTGTGTGTGTGTGTACATATACATATATATGAAATCTTGCTACATGTAGCAAAACATTTCCATATATACTATATTTTCCACTAATGTTTAGACATGAAAACAGCACAGCAACTGGGCTGACTATGAAAAGATGTGAGTAGGAGTTACAATGTGCAAGGTAATAGCCATTTTTTTTGCTTTCTATGTTATGACAGCTAAATATTATTGTCTTGCTAGTGTTATCTCAATAACAAATAAGTGATACTATTGCTCTTTATGCTACTCTTCTCATAAACCTTGGTTGCAGGATACCACAGCTGCAGGTCACTATCAGGGCAGACCAGCAAAGAGAGATTTTAATAATGTTTATAAAGTTCTGGTGGGATTGGATTCAGCTGTTCCTGGGATAAGAACCGTTCTTGACTGTACAACAGTTTTGACCAGCTTGAGATGAATGAAAGAACAGAGGTAAGGAGAAAAACAAGGAGATGAAATGTTCGCAAAAAGAAAATATACATATAATCAGGTTTTGCTGAGGCAGCTGGGAAGCCCAATAAAGGCTGTGTTATCTGAATCACAATCATCTGTAAGAGACTGTAGAAAGAGGGAGGATGAGAACAACCTTAGGAAAACCCCATGAATGCAGCAGCTCAGTAGCAGCTCCCTTTCACCAGATTGCCTCAAGAACATTTTCCTACCCTGCCTTTTCTTTTCTTTGAAGTGAGGCACTGTCAGGATCGCTTGTACTTTTTGTTTTCAGCTGTCACCCAGTCCCACTGCAGTCAAACTTGAATTTATCAGCCCTGTCATGGAGGTGCAGCAACTGAAATAACTGCAAATAGGAAAGGCTTTGAGTGCTGAGGCAAACAGCTACTGGCTGGCTGGGCTCTCCTGAGGAACAGTGTTCAGCTACAATCAGAAGGAACTAGGAAGCTATTCAGTAGCATAGGCTATTTTGCCAGGAAAATGTATCTTCCTTGTTTGGCCTGGTTTGTGGCAGCTGGCGGTGGATGGATGGATTAGCTATGCAGTGATGAGAGGCGTGGTTTGCTAATGCTGTGCACACCTTTCCTTGGTACAGCCACATGACATGGCTCAGCCAGCATCATGGTGGTAGGAACTACCTGCTACAATGGTTACACCCCCAGCATGCACCACTGGGGTGGGTTACCCTGCGCTGTAGCTTGAGGGATCTCTACAGTTCCCAGTTAGGTATTCTGGAACATGTACCTCCAAGTCTGGGCTGTAAGAGCGGAAGGAGAGCTCAAGCCCTGTACCCTGTTCATTCTAGCATCTCTCTGGGGAAACCCCTACAAAAGGAGCTCGATTAAGTGGAAATTCCATGATTCATTTAATATGGAGAATTTTGTGTGTTAAAACGTCTTTGGCAGCAGACTTTTGGCATGTTTTTATGCTGAGGAAATGTTTAAACACAGAAGTCAAACCTGCTGACTAGGCTTTCAAGGGCGATGGCCTCAATAGCAGAAGAAGCTTCTTCACCTTCTTCTGACGAACACATGATCAAATCCAGCTGAGCAGGGAGTGATCAGAAAGTACACAGTCTGCTCTGCTCTCAGATGGTGCTAAGTTAGGAGATACACCACCGATGTCAATAGTTACCCAGTGGTAACTACGGAGCAGTGGATGCAAGCAGGAACTTGGCTACCAGTCCTCTTTTTCCTCAGGAGCAGCAGTGCTCAGGCGGGTCTGTGGGAAGGAAACTGCTCTCATCCTATTCCTTCACCATCGCTCCTTTAGAGCTCTGCAGCTGAGGCTCAAAAATGTGCTGTACAATATAAAAATAAGTAGCTGTGAGGAGATGCAAATGCAGCAGAGACATTCCTTAAATGCTTTGCTGCACAGCTTTTTATCCTTAATATTCTGAGGATGCAACTGTCCTTTGCAGGTGGATAGGCCAGAGTACAGTGCTGGATAAACCTTCTGCAGGCATAGAAATTATTCTGTTTACCTCCTCTTAATGTAATTTAACAAGATACAAAAAGTTTTAATAAACCGTACGTATATGATTGTCTGAAGCAGAAAAAGAAATAAAGTTTTCCAGGACCCATTGTGAAAGGAGGGCACTCCAGCTGTATCTCACAGATTATAAACCTGTTACACATTTTCCCCCTGGAATAAGCCAAGGCCTGTGAACTTCACACTGTGCAGTTTCCCATTATGAACTGTGTTAAACCAGCAAGAGAAAACCATCTTCAGTTCTTTTTTTCATACCTCTCTGAACCTTGTTGGCCATGAAATGCCTCACATTTGCTGCATACTGTGGCAATAAATACAAAATGAAGTGAAAGAGGATGCGGATTATTAAACTACACTCCTTAATAGATTTGATTGCATCTAATGTCTAAATCATGCAGCATTGCTGAGACATGAACAGCACTTCTTGATACAGCAAAGCCCTTAAATTGAAGGCCTGATGAAGGAAAAGTCTCTCTATGGGAATACATATTCAATGTATGATAGCATAATGTCCTATTATAATGATAGGACACACATCTTCCTTCCCTCTATGGAATCATGATTACCATCCTGGACTGAACTGAAGTGGCCCTATAATTTGGACATCACTTGCTCCTGCTGTGTTTTTCTGCTTTTAAATTGGAGGCATTTGTTGCAAATCTCTCCTACTCTTGCTGTCAGATTCCCCGCATCGGAAGAGTGGCTAATTGACAATAAAGTTGATCAAAAAAATAAAAGTAACAGTGATCATTGAGAAAGTCAGCAAATGTTTACCTTTTGGGTTTAGATACAAAATTTTAATCATATTAAAAAAAAAGATTGGTTGTAATTTGGTTGTAATTGGTAAACATTTTTCTGAAATCTTTCTGAAATAAATCTGCAGGAATAATGGTACTGACATGAATAATTGTCTTTAGAAATAACACAGGTAGTGTCTTAGCACTTTAGGATAAAACTCAGATGAGGAAAGACTGCCAGGGCTATGGGGTGCTTGCCTGAACTGTTAGCTTCAGGAAAGGTCCATCTGACTCAGGGAGCTTTAGTGCAGTGGACAAAGATGTGGTGGGACAGTCTGTCTTCCGTAAGCCATGGAGATCTTCTTGCCACTCCCACTGGAGGGGAGAGAAGGAGCTGCTCAGACCTCACTAGCCTAGCATGGGGTGCAGCGCCTGGTCTAGTGACCGTGCACAGTGCCAACCCAGCTATTTTATCTGGTCCTGCTCACTTCCACCTTGCCCCAGCAAACAGCTGGGTGGCATCTCACATGACACTGCTGGGGTGCTCCTAAGCTCTTCCTCTACTGTCTCCTCCCTCTTCTTCAAGGTACAGTTGCTTCCTTGCTGCATTTGTCCTTCCCATCACTCCCCTTCCTCCTTTACTGCAACCACTCGTGCCATGACTTCTTCCCTTGGGGCAACGGATTTCTGAGCTGGCTGTTGTTAAAACCACAGAGTTTAGCTTAGCTTTGTGTGAGTTATGGACAGTCTGACAGGCCTGGCTCCTTGCTGCCCTCGCTCTGGGATCTCTCTGGGTTGTACTCCATGTTGGTGTGCAAACTGGCCTTCAAGATAACAGCAAAAAGTCTTGGAGTTTCAGTTATAAACTTCTTGTGATTACCAGATGCTTCATTTTTATTCACTCGGCTCCCTCTCTTCCATTGACATTTTTGTGATAATTTGTATACTTTCTGGAGTAAAAAAAAAAAAGGAAACTCAATAATATATTTTTCCTCTACTTTTTTATTAGGCCACTATTGAATTAAGGTATATTTATTTTTATTAACAGTTATTTTTACTGTTCTTTTCCAGAACACAAGAGGCACCAGTAAGTAGGACTGTACATCAGCCCACGACTGTATGTGTAAGTGTCACTGCTGCATGGGGCTCCTTCTCTTTCTGTCCTCCTTACCACGTGTCACCTTCACACCACCTCCGCCAGCTCTCAATCACTTCCTATGATATCAAAGAGCACTTGCAAAGACTCAAGTCTTCTCAGTGACAGTCCAAGGGGCTGCTGGAGTACCCGAGGCAGGCTTCCTCTCCCTTTTCCAGTCTTTACAATGAAACCTTCTTTCTCCTGACCTTGAAGCACTTAATATTTCTTTTGTGCTCTGCTAACAATGGTGTTAGCTGACGAATTGTTGATACTTGGTTAGTCTGCATTTGTCTGGCCTTATTTCTTCATAGACTTTCATGATAGCAAAATCTAAATGTAATTTACTATGTAGTTCCCTCACCTTTACCAAATCATCAGTGGGGGTAAAATGGAATAGCTCCTAAATTCAGCACCCCCACTGTTACCAGGTTCTGGCTTGCAGCAACGGACTTCATGTTAATGTACTAGATTAACAGTTAAAATGTTTTGTGATATACTTATCAAAAGACCTTAAGTAACTCAATTAGTCTTCCTTTGCTTCCACTTGCCACTCATAAAATGGACATCATGTTCTTCCTTCTTGAATAACCCACAAAGCTTTTATGATTGTTCTCTACACTATTTACAAGCTGTTCACTTTCTATGCAATTTGCAGGTTCTTTGGGACTGGGAGTACCTGACAGTACTCACACAGTATCTTTGTGAAAATAAAATGGCAAACTGTATCCCTTGATTTCTGTGCAGCACCCCATGGTTTATGCTTCTGATTAAGGAAAAAGGTAATATGAACATTTAAACAAGAGTATTTTCTAAAAATTGGGATGTATTTGGCATCAAGGCAATCTCCCTCTGCAGCCATGAAGTCCCGCCAGGGATGGAGAGCTTGGAGAGAACTGTGATCCTGAGACATCCCACCCCATCTCCATGTCAGGCAGGTACTGATCCTCTTGAGTCGCCTTCTTAGACCATGCAGTCTAGTGGCTTTGTATTGCTCTGGAAAAGTGACCTCGGGCATTCTGAAAGGCAGTGAGTGCAAAACGTTCTTCCCAATTTTAGGAACCATGGCTGTGTCACATATAGCCTGCTTCTGACAGTGCACTCCAGCCACACCTAGCTTGCCACTTACAGTCTATGTGGCAGCCCAATCTGACCTTGAAGGTTGCCTCAGGGCTACCTTTAGCATGCAATGAAGATGACCCAACAGCCACACAACACACCACCACAGGGCACCCTGAGCATACCTGCATGGCAGTTATCTCCAGCTAGCTCCATCTGTATGAATCCTGAGAGGTGCACTGTCCCACCATCAAATGGTTATTTCTCAATAATTTGGGTGGTGCTTGCCTTGGCATGAAGAGAGACATCCACATTTCATTTGGGCAGGAAATCTATATTCTGTATTATTCTTGTGTTAATAATATAGAGGCCTAAATCAAAGGTGAATTGATTTCCTGAAGCTGAACAGACTTTTGGCGTTAGCGCAGATACAGCCACAGTCAAAGAGCAGACCTTTCAATTTAGTTCTGCTGCTGTCGATGTAAATAAAATTGCTCATGAAGCAAATTGCAGCCAGTTTATTGTCTGCACTCAGAACCATTATGTTCTTTGGAAATGATCATTTATGTTAGACAGTGGATCATGTTTCTATGAAAGTGTGTAAGGCAAATGCAAAGCACAATTTACCTTGAAGGTCAGCTGAATATTAAAATTGGCACTTACAGGTTATTATTATGCAGCTAAAATGATCCCAGGGAAATGAGTGATATTTGTGAAATGATACAAAACCCAGATATTTTTGATTTGCTGATAGGAACCAAGAGAAAAAGAAACATGGACTGTTAATTCATATGACTGTGGAGGGCTGGAGGTGCAGTTTTAGTATAATTATCTGGCTTCTGTGGGCAACGGATGGGTGTAGGAAAGCATCCCTGTAAGGACATGGTAAGGAGAGGGAGAGATCTTCCCTTTGGTGCCTCATATCAAGGGGAGGACTTAACTCCAAATTATGTACCATTAAAAGGTGAGGATTTGGTAGAGAGAGCATGAAAATAACCCTGGGCAGAGAGGTGGCCTTGCTGGTAGAGCAGAGAACCCATCTGAATATTTGTGTGCATAGTTTTGTGAGCAAAGTTACTGCCAGTACAAGAACTGGGTTACTTTGCCTCCAAAATTCTTTTGGAGGCAGCCTGAGCTCAGCTGGGGTTCAGGCTGTCAGACTATCCTTGCAGCGGGGGTGTCCTTGTGGGAAAGGCCCTGAGTTGCACTGTCTGCATGATCTTGCTGCAGGGACAGAGGGGAGATTTGGAGGTTGCTGAGCAAGTACCCAACAGAGAGACAGAGTCCATTCATGTGTCCTTGGAGCACACCCCAAGGTGCTGGGTTCCTCTTAGGTTCACCAGCTAGGTCACCCGAAGCTAACCTTCACCATCTCTTTCATGTGGCGGGCCAGCAAGGAAGATAGAGCAGAGCCTCACGCTCTTGGGGTGAGTTCCCAGACAGCTGATGTTGGAATAAGGAAGCTCTCAAAGGTGAGGATGTGACTCCTATTAAGAGTGAATGGACACGGAGAAGCACGCACACAGGGAGCTCTGTTGGGAACTGCCTCTTGACGTGGACACAGAAACTGATCGCTCTGCACAACTGGGTGTGCATCTTCTGCCTTGACAGCCCAGGCTCCAGCAGGTTTGAAGATGGTTTTTGGCATTTATTGGAGATCCACAGTGGCATTCTGTTCAGCAAAAAGATCTCTTTTGAAATGCTTTGCTACTTTGAAGAGAAAGGAAAATTCCAACAGTCATACCCCAGTTGTCACTGGCTAATTACAAACTGCCTTGTACAACCACTGTGCAACCATTTACAAATCTTATAGGCAGCTGCTTTGTGCCTTCCTGAGAGCAAAGAGAGTCATGAGGGCTCTGAAATTGTGACCATTAATCCTGGTGTAGGCACCTCCATAAAATGGGAAATGGTGGACCCAGCTGTCAGTAGGAATCATCGAGAAGACATGTCCCAGTGCCTTTTCCAGATTAATTGGATGACATACTGCAATCATTTCCAGCACAGGTCTGATGTTTGATGGAAATAGCACAGCCATAACCTAGCAGTATTGGTGGTCCCATGCTAATGGTTCATGGGAGAGAAAAGGAACTATCAGTACCACTTTGATGTATAAAACTGGCTTTTTTTGCCTCCAAGCTTACAGCAGGAGGCAGAATAGAAATTGCTTTAAAACACTGCTGGATACAGAAATAATAAAAAGACCTGAGTAGATTATAACTGAACATCTTTTTTAATGGTGCTGTCCCTAATGAAGTATAGCTCTTCCACCTCTGTCAAAAGTTTCCTTTTTCTGCCTGTTAAGATCAGATAATCAATCTCATCCCATCAGCTTCAGCAGTATGCAGCTCTCTCAGCTTGCTGTGGAAGAACTTTTTTTTATTTCCTCTTTAATTAAGCACTGCAGCATGCTGCTTTACTTGCAAGGCTCAAAGATGTATGGACATTGCTTCAAAAAAGCCATTGGAGAGAAGAGCATTAAAGATAGCAGTCTCTAACACTAAGTGGTCCAAAGCCACAGGTAAACTAATGCACAGGCAACATCATCAGCAACAAAAGGAGGTAATGATATGCAATTACAAGTTTTACAAATACTCTGCTGGGATCGGGGTATCTAAACACACTATGCCAGGCTGACAAAATGTACAAAACACTTTTTAATAATTGCAAAGAAAGAGAGCACTTAGTAGCAGCACACATGGTATGGCAGGTTCTTTGATTAGTATGAATGGCTCTGTCAAGCTAGTAAGAGACAGGAACAGAGAAATGCTTTCCATTCAGTTTTACTACTGTCTGCATCTTTGTTCCTATAATGTAGTCAGAGGTGATTTTCAACAGTTATTAACAGGTAGAAGTTGGACCATTCAAGTACTCATCCATCAGGCACCTGCCTGATCATAACCCAGGTCTCTATAGTCATAAGCTGGTCCCTAACCATGGCCTTCATTGCCTTCGCTTCATCCATGCTCAGCCCATTACCTTGCTCTTGTCCAAAGGAGTCTGTGCCCCATTACTGCCTGCTTATGTTCAATAGAGGTGGCTGGCTGCTCTCTGTCAAACACTTCAGATTATCCTTGAAATGCTTCTACTTTCCAAGCTCAGTTGTGCTATCCAGGCACTGTCCGGGCATTCATCTGTTGACTACACAAGCCATGCGTTTCCCCTTCCATCTGGACCATCATTAGAAAAATCAGTGAACTTTAACTGCCCACCAAGGCTTCACAACATGATCAATATTTAGACCTTGAGATGTTGCTGGTAGGGTAGGTAAGGCTACATAATTATAAATTGAAGCAGAGTTTAGATATGCAATGCAATGGTTTTTTGCTTCCTGACTCCATGCCCTGGATCATTTATTGTTTCTCCCACAGCAGTAGTTAGAGACTGTCATGACACATAAGTTGCTGTACATCAACACAGAAAGACAGACACTGCCACAGAGAATTTGCCATCTAAATAGGCAAGCACATAATCTTACAAGTGTCAGAGATCAGGACCTGAGTCCGTGGCTGATTCTCACTTAGCTTCTTTTTTCATAATATATCTGAGCGGGAGCCGCTATACTTTCCTCATAAGTACACATGGGGTCTTCTACTCAACTGTCTATTTTCATTCCACTAGGAACTTGATGTCCCTGAGAGCTTTATCCATAACCAAATTTGGTTGAAACTGGTGAAAAAAATTAAAAAATCTGCTGTGGAAGGGCTGACTCACATGGAGTGACTGCATTGATACTATTTCATTAAAAGACCAGGCTAAACAACATGGAAGAAATTACTATTTTAATCCTTGCTTTTCTGGTGAGGAATGTAAGCAAAAAGCAATGTAGCAAAGTACTTTGAAAGGGTTTGAGATATAAAAAGCAGCTTGCCCTGTGAATTCTCACGTTACTGGGGTGTTTATGAAAATCTTGCACAATAAAGTATCTGGTGGCTTCAGATTAGATTATACACACTGGTTAGGAATAAAGCAGAAGGGGATTCTGATAAAAAGACCAAAGGCATAACCCATAAATCAAGAAGCGAAACAAAAATGGAACCTGCTGCTGATGGAATTTCCATTGATTTATTTGAACAGCCCCAGTATGAATAATAACTTAATCTGTCTCAAGACTCTCTCCCCACAGCACACTGATTTACAGCAGCCATCCATCTCTTTTCATAATTAGCAGGCTCTGACAGTATTTATTCTTCTCTGCCCACCTTCATTACCATTAAAATTTAGACTTCCTCCCTGCTCTGGAGCAGCCAGTGTTCATGCTGCCTGGTGCACTGGGATTACTCACCAGCTTGATTTGTGGAGTTCTTTTCTTCCATCCCATCTCCTTTGTGCTGGCAGCTAGAGTCTGCTGCTTGCAGGAGGAAACTTTTCTAGGAATGAAGCAGAAATCACACAGCTTTGGCATTGGGTGGCAAAGAAAGAAATGGGGCTGTAATGCTGAAAGTCAGGGCATGTAGCAACTGAGTCTCATCTGCCCCCTCAAAGGCTCGGCAGAAGCAAAGGGAGCCAAGCTGGCCAAGTGAACAGTTAACAGAGAGCCAGTTTCCTTTGTTATCAGCAATTTTCTTCAATCTCAGGTTCATTTCCAGTCTAAAGTTTAAGGAACCCATGTTATCGAACACACCACAGAAACAGACGACAAATTTATTTGAAGCATAAAAAGCATAAATCAAGATATGTCCTTTAAATTTGGAAATAATTCTTAAGTAGGTGAATGCAAGATCAGAAGGTGATTTTCTGTGTCAGCTTAATTACATTAATGACATGGCATTATATCATTGTATAATTTGACCCTAAAGTCAATTTGGTAAAGAGAAAGCAACTGCTCCTCCTTGGACAGACTGCCTTTCCAGAATGCTTAATGGGGTTGAAGTTTCATGACCAACCTAATGACACACACCCCATAATATGGTAATCAAGTGACGGTGTTAGACATTTAATTGACATTAAATACTGATGTGAAATTAATTAGATAATAATTGGCAGACGTATTTATGTGACCATTTTTGGTTATTAACAAATTTAATTAAGTTGCTTATGAGAACATGTGAAAATCTCTGAACAGGTTTATTAGAGATGCTAATGGAACCTCATGGTTTAACCAGTTAATTTTGGGTTCAGAGCTACCTCTTTCCATCTATGGAGTGTCATTGGTTGAGCGTGGGTCTTACTGTAGATGGACAAACCTGACTTTAATTGCTCAGATAATTCTGGGTGAACCATTTTGCACATTTTTCTTTCCCTTTGTAGGAACTGTTAGAAGGTGACAGGCTGACCAAAGGAGGTGTCCCAGAGTATACACACTAAATCCATTCAAAAGTGCAAACTGTGCTCTCCTTTTTTATAAGTCACAAAGACCAAAGTCAAACACATAATTTATTTCAAATTCTTTTTTGTGCTTGAATGACCGTGTCCATTTTCTGGATACGGAGACAGAATAGAGACGTGAAAATGAAGTACCTGTCTTGCCCTGTGAGCATGCAACTGACACGATGATGAAATTTCACTTTCTGTTCCCTGATTGTCCACCTTAATCACAGGCCCGTACATTCCAGCTTCATTGAGAAGCTGATTGCTCATGAATGTCACCTAGCCTGAGTCTCCTACAGAGCATCTCATCACATGTGCTTACTTAGATAAACAAATATTGCTGAGAGCAGCACAATGAACGAAACCTTATTTGCACAGCTTTGTGACTTGTGACTGAGCTTGCTCATGTTTAGAAAAGGACATGTGCACCCTGCTGAGTTTTCGTTGGAGACAAAAACCCACAGGCTCTTCTCTTTTCATGGCACAGGTTTTCATGGAACTTGTAGGTGGGCATCTGAGAGCTCTGCTCCTCTGTCAAATTTGGCTGAAATCAAATGATGCTTTCAGAATTTATTGTTGAGGAGAGACCCAGAGTCTGAGCCTTCAGGCTGATAATAGGAGTCCTGGAGAAAATAGGTTATAATGATCCCTTATAGGCAAACAAAGAATATCAAAACAGAAGGCCTCACTTTGCTCATCCTGTTTCAGGTAATCATACTGCGGTCTTTTGGTTACTTTTATTATAACAAACTCCCTCTAAGAGTAGAGGTCTGCTGGTTTGTCCAGTCCTTCAACACAAGAAGGATTTTCAGTATCACTGCTCTTTAGTTTTCTATTTGAGCCAGTTTAACATCACAGGTCTTATCTTAAATATCTCTGAGATCCCTTACCTCATTCAACCATAGTACTCTCTTTAGTTGTGTTTACCAGGAGAATTGAACTAGAAGATGAACCCCTTACTGATTTTTGGTTGTAGTGTGAGATCTTTGCTCTTTGGTGCATAGTCTTGATAAGGCATCTCAAGGAAAGCTATTATGCAGTAGTTTATATCAAAGGTCAATGTCCTTTATAGTACCACCTCTGAAAAACCTCTTCATTCAATTGTCCTGTCAGCCAGCAATAACTGCCTCTACTGATTTGTAGCAAAGCCAACAGAAAGAATAAGCACTTCCTCACCTTTTGTGTGTGTGAAGGGAATTTCTAAATGGCTGCAGGGAACATCTTTTCTTGATGATGCGCTATTTTACCCAGCA
>NW_010181189.1:144098-149840 GCF_000695765.1 Mesitornis unicolor
AAGGTGTGTGTGTAAAGAAAGGCCCCTCCTTGAAGATTGCTCTTTGCAAGCATGGTCCTTACAAGGGCAGACAAAAAGAGAGAGATCTGGAGGAGGATAAACCTTTTCAGTGGCACACAGAAAGGAGAAGTGATAAATGCAGGATGCAGAGGGACACAAGACAACAGCACTCTGAAGTACCCACAGTCACCCACTATTCAGAAAGTCTTGGCAACACCTGGGTCTAAATGAACAGTGCATTTATTTGCCTTACCTTTGAATTCTCTGGCTTTTTTGCAACTTCACTATTTCTTGAGTAACAAAGGAACAAGTTTAAGAGGGTTTTTTATAAAACCCTTCAAAAAGTGAGCCACAGTCTGTGGAGGGAGACTGAAAGTGTGGTGCAGATTTGAAAGTGCAGAAAAAAACCATATGCTCCTTTCTAGTAGACACGGAGAGGATGCTGTAGTCTGGTCTCTTCGGAAGATTTATTTTTGTGTTCCTTTGTGTCAGGCACACCAGCAGGAGGAAGAAAATAAGAAGGAGATTCAGATACAGAATTATGAATTCAAACATCTCAGTTGTGAGGATGCCTTTAGATAATCCAGGTCCAGACCTTCAATTCTGTGAGTGCACAACTTCCTCCAGTCACTTGGGGTGCAAGGACAACACATTTCTTGTACTTGGTCCTGAACACAACCAGGCAAGACTACAGCATTTTGTGTGTGGTTGTATGCTTCCCAGGCAGCCACAAAAGGATGCTGTAGAGAGTTGCCAAAGTTAAAATTGTCCCCAAAAACATCCCCCTTGGCACTCATAGTCATATGTTCAGGGTTACAGTTGTCCTTTCAAAACTTTCCAGGGGAAAGGGCCAAATAGCCATATTTTCAAGCTGTGCAACACTGTCCTCCGCCCTCCAAAAAAGAACATGAGACTTGTTTCAATTTGAAAAGGATTTATAAAAAAAATCAGCCAGAAACAAACATTTAATAAAAGGGGTTTATATCATTCTGAAAGATATTTCATTGCTTGATCTTCTTTGCTCTAGACCTACTTTGAAGATTTTTATTAAGAGAAATTTGGAAAAGCCTGTCTGCTTTGAAGTGGAACATAGAAACTCACTGTGCAAAAAAGCCACCGAAATGCTTCAGCTTTTGTAAATTACAAACAATGATAAGGCAAAAACCGATAAACCTGCAAATCCTTTCAGTCAACACAATGTGCATTTTTTCCATCAAAATTCACTTTGTCCTGCTGTCTTCCTGCAGTGAAGAAACTGTATCACCTGCCTTTCCTGACCTCTCTGTGAAAACTGCTTGATTAATGGAAAGTGAAGATGAAGCAAAGACCTTCCCTACCAATGACAGTTCCTCTGACAGTGACAGCATCCCTCCTTTTCTTCAGGCACAGAGACCTTTTACACTTGGAGAAAAAAGGAAAGAGATTCATTTCAGAGAAATGCATTCAGGCTCATTTAGAGTTTAACAGCTAGTGCTGTATTAATGGCCATCATTTTCTTCTTGTGCTCATACCTGCTGACATGGGCTTACAGCATCCTCATGCTCATCAAAGTTGTTCATCTACCCCTGCCTGCTCCAAAATACACCCCAGAGCCTAGAGTGAAACTAAGTGATTCTTTAACTGCTGCTTGTCCCTGTGCAGTCAAGAATCTGTCATAAATGCAGACTTATAAATCTAAAATTTAGAAAGCCATGTAGTAAAGCAGATTTTGCTAGAAGCAGGCTTGCTTCCAGCTGAAAACAAGTTGAAGGGAGCTTGAAAAATCTTGTGCATTTTCAGAGGGTTCTGTAATTTCTTAATTATTTGAGGTCCAAACTTTGCTGCCACATTGATAAGTATAGTTTTCCTAAATTACCAGTAGTATTCCCTGCTTAGCCATGTCTTGCCAGTGAGTAATTTCTTAAGCATTTTGAAATGAGAGGCTTAGAAATCTGGGAGAGAGTTGATAGAAATAATGACTATGAACAGTTAGGAGAACAGACAGGGTTCTTCAAAGTACTAACATCCAAGATAGCAGCTGCAAATTAGAAGAAGACAGCAAAGATGTTTCTAGCCTTCTTACACAGTCTGAAGTACCAAAAGTACTGAAAGACATAGGAGCTTGTGCTAAGTGTATGACAGAGCCTTAAGTCTGTGCAAAAAGAAAATATTCATCAGATCTCTGAAATATCTTTTGATGTTTTCCAATTGCTATCTTAACTCTGCCCAAAGTATTCTTTAGCCAAGCTTATCTTTCTTTCCAAGTGACGATCACAGCACAGAATGAATGAAGTGTGGTTTATATGAAAGATGGATAGGAAACATTTCCAGTGAGGAATATCAGAGGAAAATGCAGAAAATGACACCCTTCTTCACTGCAAATGATTCAATACGAAGCATCTGAAACTCTTGAGCTGCACGTTGCTGGAAGATGGAACAGTCCTTGGAGGAAGTATTATAACACATCCTCTTCCTTAGAGATCTGCTTTTGATCTGAGGCAGGCTATAGGGCTAAATCGACTTTTGGTTCATCGTTGTTCACAGAAATTTTCTGTGTCAATCACTCTTCAATAGGTAGGGTCATTTAGAAACACAGTGAGAATGGGAAAAAAAATTCACACCACACAATAGCAGTATAAGTATCCTGAGTTAAAAAATAAAAGAAAAAAAATAAAAGAAAAGCAACTCTATTTGTGTATTTACTCTTTAAAATAATAGGTTAGGGAATGGGCTTTAAAGATACACATTAGTTTAAGAATAAAGCCAAGCCATTGATTTGACCCATTTAGTTACCAAAGCTAAATATCCATTACACTGAAAATAAATTCTATTGTTGCACATGATTCTCTCACTTGCTTCTAACCCCAATGCCCAACCACATTGTCCTGAAATTGATCTGCACACTTCTCACATTCTTGGTTCATCATGAGTTTTGATCCAGATGTTGGAAATATTTGAAAGGTGAAGCCTCTTCTTGCTGCATCTGCATCAAGGCTGCTTTCACAGAGTGATCTGACTCCTTTGGTTTCTAAGTGTCCTGGATGGGCCTATAACAGATTACTGCAGCATTATTACCTTATTGCTTTTCAAGGCCATTGCAAGGGATGCCATGCAGAAGTGAACCTGCTAAGAAAGATTGCATGATTTATTGATACAGCTGTGGCACCTGAGAAGAGCAGAGCAGTTGCAGCATGCAGGGGAAAATTAGAATGTAATGGTCAAAAATACTCTGGGATGCAGAAAGGCTGCAGGGTAATTTACAGGGCAGACTGGGCTTACTGTAGTCTTCTTTAAGGGATGACATTCACATCATGGGGAAAGCAGGGGACAACAGCCTTGCACTGGTTCTAGCCATGATGGATGAAGGGCTGGAGTATCAAGTGTCAGCTCAGACATGCAAAGCGTGGGGGGGTGGCCATGGCTTGAACAACCATTTCTGAGGCAAGCACTAACAGCACATCCACCCCTTGCTGCCTCATAACCATTACAGCTGGGAAATTCAGGTGCTATGGTCTTTCTTCCAACTTCTTGTATTTCCTCTTTGTATTTCATTCCTAAAGGAAGACAATTAATGGTGCACAAATATTTCCTCAGTATGCTGTAAGCCCTCTACGCTTCTGCCAGAAACATGAAAATTTGCTACAGATTTCTACTACCCAAATGTTTCTGCAATGGCTTTTTCGTTTTTCATTTCAGACTTGAAAAGCTTTGGAAATTGCTGAGTTTCCATTAAATAGGAGAGTGGGTTGAGACAAGTGAAAACAGTGAGAGAAGGAGGGGAAACCCCCCATCGTGTAAAACCTATTCTGGTATTTTACTCTGAGTTATTTTACTTATTTTATCTCATGATGAGAATTGTAAAACTGTAAGACAGAAACCTGAAATCCCATTTGCCTCCCAGATAAATTCTGCTCTGCTACAGTGGCTGATCTAGCAGCTAATTAAGTGGTTATGATAGTCTTCCCAAATATTTTTTTATTTTACTTTTTCCTTTTCTTTTCTTTTTTTTCGCTACTGTGGTCTCCAGCCCAAAGTATTGCAAAGATGAGAGCTTCTCTGTCTTTAAATTGAAGCATAGAGACTGTGTTTCTGATTGAAACATTAAATATACAGAAGATCTAGATGCCTTTTCAGTCTCAGATGTTACTTCAGCCAATCTAGGCACTTTTCCTCTCAACATTTCGTGCCAGGGTTACTAAATAATATCTTAGAAACAGAGTTGCCGGAGGGTTTCATGCACCAAATGGACAGTGAAGAAACAGAGAAAAAATTAAGTCACCGTTCTTCATAGATGGAGGTGGGCATGCTGTGACTGTTTGGATCCTGACAGAAGGGCCTTATATTCTGATATTTTATGAGCTTTGCTCCTTGAGAAATTTTTGCTCCTGCTACGAAAGTGGAGCTTAAGCTCTCCTCTTTGCATGGGGCAGCACAAAGCTTCTTACTGCCCACAGGCAGCCTCTGAGGGGCCACACGGCATTGAATTTCTGTTTCCATTTCAATCCCTTGATTTCCTTCAGGGATGCGTCTCCTGATTTCCATCTACATAAGATTGAAAGCACTCTCCTGAACGGGAGGTGGCTTTGTTCAGCAAGCAGGGCTCTTGCAAGGTGCCAAACCTGGCCCCAGGAATCATGCACACCATGAGGCTCCTGGCAGTGAGAAGGAAATGAGACAAACAGCATGTTTTTGTTTTTAAAAGAAATATGCTGCTGTCTCTGCTGAGAAGCTGAAGGAAGGTTTTTTTAAATTTTATTTCTTTTTAAGACATCAGCAACTGTTGTCTGTAACCATATGTTGAACAGACTCTGTACGTTGAGTTTCTCCACCTCTCTGATGTTTCCCAGTGAGGCTGCCCTGCTTGCCAAGCAGCCGTCACACTCCCCAGCCCTTGCTGCTCACCAGAAACTTATGTGCATTTATGACTTGTGCCTTGAGAGCTTCACAGATCACAAAAACTTCTGTTAATCTACAGGTTTTAGGATGGCTGCAAAGTTTAAATAAATTCTTCCTTTTTCCTTTTCTCACCAACCTTTTGGCCTGAATTATGTGAGAAGGCAGAAAAGAAAGCTCAGTCCTATTAGAGCAGAAGCAATGCTAATAGCTTGAAGTAAGGCCACTTAAGGTGGAGTCCTTCTCCTCCCTGTTCCACAACCAGAGTGAACTTTCCATTTCTTTTCCAGCTCAAGGTGAATATTCTTTCAAAATTCTGTTCAAATTATCTTGCTCTTCTTGTAGGCCAGAGAGTGTAGGAGGGAGTAAAGGAGTTAATATAAAAATTAAAAAAATGTTGGAACAGGAAAAGTAAATTTTAGGGTGGGTTGTTGTGACCTGTTCATGCTTCTGCTCTCTGTATGAAGAAACTATCCTTAACTCTCTTATGCCGTTCCTTTCCTCTATATGTTGACCTGTCATCCTCTAACTGCAGCCATCCAAATAAATAAGGAAAGCACTGGCAGTATCCGCCTCATACCAGTCCACATAGCCCTGTGCAGCCCCTCCTCACAGCTATCACACCAAACCAATAGCTCAACTGGGGAAGTTCCCATACTGCAGAGCCACACCTTGCACGTGACAGCCGTGTTAATGCCTGGTATGAAATGTTACTAAACACAGTTTATCCTTGTGAGTTTACCTGTAACAGCAACTATATGGAGGCTGGAGATACTCTGAGGGGTCTGGAGTTCACAGCTGGTTGGCCATACCCTGATGTTCCTCTAGCAGGCTTCATTGTGAAAAAGGGATTAAAGAAGTCTTGGAAAG